>NW_019722439.1:672042-680223 GCF_002891405.2 Cryptotermes secundus | reverse complement strand
GTGGGTTCGAATCCCACTCAGGGCATGGATGTTTATTGTGTGTGTGCGTTTTTCTGTGTTTGTGTACAGGTAGAGGCCTTGAGACGAGCTGATCACCCGCCCAAGGAGTCCTACCGAATGTGTAAGATCTAGAAAAACCGAAGTGAACGGAGAAGTTCATGGAGGTAGGCCTAGGCTCACTGGGGCTGTAGTGCCATGGAAATTAAAAACAATATATACATGCATGTCCACACTCATTAGTTATAATCTTAAGTTGTAGTAATTTGTTTGATTACAGAAAGCATATTTATACATGTCCAGAAACGATGTACCTTTATTTATATCTGCCATACACGTATGTGCCTCATTATGCAGTTTTCTCCAACCTCCTGTCTCTTCATCTCTCTTCGGTCCAAATTTTCTCCTCAACACCCTGTTCTCAAACACCCTCAGTCTATGTTCCTGTCTTAATATCAGAGACCAAGTTTCACACCCATACAGATAGGGTGGGATGGTATGGATTGGATTGATCTGGCTCAGGATAGGGACCAGTGGCGGGCTCTTGTGAACACGGTAATGAACATTCGGGTTCCATAAAATGCTGGGAAATCCTTGAGTAGCTGCAGAATTGGCGGCTCCTCCAGAAGGGCTCAGCTCCATGACTAAGTAAGTATACGGGTATGTGCCTTCGCTTCAACTACAGAGCATCACAACACTGACGAATAAATTTTTACTTTTAGCACCATGAAAATATAAATATAATCGGAGTAATTCGAGGTTGAAGAGAAACAGGAAAATGAAAATATATGTGAAAATGTTTCTACACTGAAAAAGACATGCGACGTTTCTGTACAGAGGGAGAATAAAAATAGAAGATCAAGTTATATGACGCTGGCTGGGATTGGCTTCCAGATTTATACCGCCATTTCCGTAAAATATGAACAATTTTCGGGTGAGTCCCCTCGCCCCTCTCGTGCAGTTTCCTACTCCCCTTGTCTTAAAAAATCNTACCGTATTTACGCATGTATAGGCCGCGTGCGTGTATAGGCCGCAGCACAATTTTCAGACAGAAATTATAGAAAAAATAATTTTCTTGGAATATTATTTCAGGAGTATTACACCCTGTATTACTAATTATGAATATAATTTTTTTTAAATGAAGTGTGATTTCGAATATTTCGAATATAAGCCGCACCCCAGTTTTCCTCTTGAATTTTTGGCAAAAAATGTGCGGCCTATACATGCGTAAATACGGTATATATATACACTCATATACATAAACAACTATGAAATACATGAAGATATATCAGTCTTTAAATAAGAAAGAAGAAAATAAACGCATGGGAATTACAAATACTCCTCCACCATTGCGGTGAACCTATGAGAGAACTTCTTTTTATCCAGAAGCAACTTACGAGTACGGCTGAACTAAAGTTACTTCTATCGGGTCTCGCGTTGAAACGTACAGTACTTTTCCTCCGTATCCTGATGGTCCCAGGAAAAATCCTCTTCTCGGAAACCAGTTCCAATGACTCAGTCCGCCCACGAACATTTTGAAATAGTACATAAAGTTGGACCATAACCACTTATTTTTCTATTAATAGTATAACCATTTCAAATCACATGAGTGGGTCTACAGTGCAGTTAAATACACTATAGTCTGACTGAGCAGGTTGCAAATTTGTTATGGCATAGAAATATTCTTGCACATTATTAGAATATGCATTTTTACAGAGAAGAAGTAGCTAATTTTAAAATTTTCAATACTTTATGTGTGCGTTCTTAATATTCTGTTAGAAGTTAGGTATTTTTTCTCCTAATTAAAATGTCGGCAAGAATTCCGACTCCTCTGCTTTGTGACGTTCTTAGTTTCCTCTGTTCCTCCATACAAATGCTGTGTCAATATCTCCAACATAGGCCACCACGACTTCTCCCCACTTCCTTTGAATTCACAAATCACCATATCTTTCGACTACACGTAAAATATACAATTGAACAATAGTAGTTAAATAAACAAAAAATCGATTTTATGCTTTATTCAGATGACCTTCCATAACTCCCGTACACTGCAGTAACCGTTTTATACAAAATGAATAATTCACGAACGTGAAACTGATATCCATTCCTAGCTTGACAATAATCCATAAATTGATTCACCCCGTTACACCCGTATCAAAATAAATGGACCTGCGTTAGTTACTGCAGGCATAGGCCTATGTCAAAATAAATTGAATTCTTCGGCGATTGTAAAATTGAACTTTCTGGACACGTCAGCGTTAGGGGCACCCGCCCCCTGCCAACCTCTGATTGAGATTGGATTTGTGTTGATAAAGGTAGAACTTACTTACTTACTTACTTACTCGTGGAGCTGAGCCCTCCTGGAGGAGCAACCAATTATGCAGCTACTCAAGAATCATTTTATGTAACACGAAGATCCCATACCGTGTTCACAAGAAACCTCCTCTGGTCCTAACCATGAGCCAGACCAACCCAATCCATAATACCCCATCCTATCTCTCTAAGATCCATTTTAATATTGTTCACCCACCTACCCCTTGGTCTTCCCAGTGGTCTCTTTCCTTCTGGCTTTTTCACCAAATTCTTATATGCATTCCTCGTCTCTCCCATTCGTGCTACATAACCTGCCCACCTCATCCTCCTTGACTTGATCATTTTAATTATACTTGGAGAAGAGTACAAGTTATGAAGCTCCTCATTATGCAGTTTTCTCCAACCTCCTGTCACTTCATCTTAGAAAGTAGATGAAATTAGCCAGTTGCTCTTAATTTAGGAAAGCGGACGGCAATGCTACAGTAGCTGCTGTTCTAGGCAGCAATTCTAGCTACTGGTCTTTGACAATTTCCCAGTGACATTTCTAGTGACCTTGAGCTACGTCTTGTGTGTTAAACTTGTGTCTGAGATTTAACATTGTTGCATCCAGTACTCAAATTAAAGTCAACTTGTAACCATGGAATACAACTCCATAAAATACGCAGAATTTGTTACGAGGGTAAATGCCAAAGAGGGACACATACCATACGAAAATATTATTTATTGACAATGGATTTTCATTCGATGTGACAAAGTTCTCTTCCATCACTGTTTTCACTTAAGAATTGTATTATGTTATTAAATATTAAATTCAATATTATTACACAGGTCTTCTAACGAAGTAAAATTATAAAGATATCCCTATAACAGGCCACGAAGGCCCATAGGGTTGTGAGACGTCGAGGCTCCCATATTTTCTCTAGATAACCGGCTCACAGATGGCGGTGAGTTTATCAGCCTTGCGTGCCCGCAGCCTTTTACCCACCAAGAAGTTTCCTGGTACTCATTTCAGTTGGATGCTGAGTCGAACCCAGGGTCATAGTGCGGCTGGGAGGATTAGGCGAAATTGTCCCTGTGCTTAACTAATTATGCGCTGCACCATGATGACGTAGGGGTGTGGATGTATAGATCCACATTTTCTTGACCTAGGCACTAGCTGCAGATGATTGGTCAGCTACACAACCCGGCCGCTTTACTCTCGGGAAAACAGCCCCTGGTGCCCATTGGATATGAGTTTGGTTGGACCCCAGAGCCGGTTTAGACATGGAAAAGTAAAAATTCTTGAAATCACCAGGGCTCGAACTCCGACCCCTCGGTCGCCTAATAAGTAGCCAGTCTCTAAAACGACTGCGCTATCCTGGTAAATTGAAAAAAAAAAACTTCATCAGGATTCAAACCTGCGACTCTCCGGCTTGTAGCATATTGCCTCAACCAACTACACTACCGCGTGCCCCAGCGTTAAAATCATATAACAATGTACCATTCTTCGTTGATAACTTTCACCTTACATTATGTTTCAAATTCAAAAACTTTACGTAATTTTACATGATGATGTCGTCTTTCATCCATGTGTCCTGATTTGTGAAACGTTCATTTTTTACGCTATTGTGTCTTAAAATTGTATATTGTATATTCATATCTATTAGCCTCGATTTCTGTATTCTCATCTATAAGTTAACTTTTATATTACTCTCTGCTGTTATGTACTAATCTTCCTCGGAGCACTGTATGAATCAATCTTCCATTCATCTAAAAGGGGAAAGGTTTATATTTCTATTTGTTGTACAAGGGGACCCTCACCCTGCATCGCCCAATTTCAGCGTTATGAATCATACATAGTACATGTATATATATATGTATAATGAATATAGTACTATGTATTATGTCTTAAAGTTAGTTTTTCAAATTCTTCTAAAATAACAATCACCTTAAAATTTTTTTTTATTCAACCCGTTTTGATGTAAATAAATCTCTTATTGGGAAATTGAAGTTTTCCAGGGCTCAGGACAAACGGCTTAAATACTCAATTTGAGGTTAATAACTTCATGATTAGGACACCTCTAGTCCAATAGGTGGAGGAAATGCTTCCATCTTCAGTATATAATTGAGATTATTTCATTTATGTGTCTTAGTGAGGACAATGCTCTTCTACCGAGCCATAGTTTGTTAAACATGGAGTTCATTATATGCTTATATCGTTTCATACATCTCGTTTATTACAGGACTCTCGTTACAAATGCAACGTGAAAAATACAGCTCCACACGCACCATAATTATAGGACTCTTCTTCATTACACACTCTATAAATTATTTACGTTAATTATTTCTATTATGTGTAATTTAGTTTCGAACACAGACCACATAAATTGATATTAATGTCATTATTATTATCATAGACATCATTAGAACTATATTTTGTGTCACGTGTTCTGTTATTGCTGCTGTTCGCATTCGTGCTGACTCTGCAACTGACAAGTGGCTGTTGAGGTCAGCAAGTAAATAAACAGTGAGTTGAATCGAATTATTGTTAATGTCATCATCATAATTATTATTATATTTTCGAGCACATATAACTCGGTTCTGAAGATTAAATATATTAATATTATTATTAAATTAAACTTATATTGTTATTGTTATTCCAGCGTTAGTGAACGCGGAAATAAATATTCGCGTACCACAGAGGGAAAGGAATATCTAGGATGGCAGAGCAACCATTAGCTTCTCAAGGAGAGCTCCATAAAAAGGATTTTTGTTTACTTATTTACGTATTTATAGTTTATTTAAGGACTTAGACTTAGCTTAGACTATTTGGTGTTTAATGGTGAGATAGTTTTGAATACAATTTAAAATAATGGAAATGGAAATGTTCGTGGTCTGATTTGAGGTTCTACTCAGGCACATACCTGGAAGGAAAGAGAGGCGCTGCGAATAACTCAGGTCACAATGGATTGTCTCCGGTCTGAGAGCTCAATCGGGGCCTATCAAATTCAAACGGCTAAGCACACCAACGCGAATTTCGTAATTTATTATCATTATTATTATTATTATATTTGCAATCGGAACAGTTTCTGTTAATGACACTGAACCTAAAATTGTTAATAATATTTGCTAATGATACTCTTAATATCACGTGTGTCTATATACGTATATTGATCTTATTTTGTTGTTCTATCCTGTTAACGTTAACTTAATTTCTTTTTTGGGGAATTATTTTTTATCTATTTTCATTATGTAGACTCTCAAATTTTGTATTTGTTTTTACTTATTTTTATGGAATTCTGTGTACTCATGCTAACCTTGTAATTGGCCACTGTGCTGTTAAGTTTGCACGTAAATAAACACGAATTGAATTGAATTGTTATTAACTTGTACTCTTCTCCACGTATAATTAGAATGATCAAGTCAAGGAGGATGAGGTAGGCAGGGCATGTAGGACGAATTGGGGAGAAGAGGAATGCANGTAATGAACCTTCGGGTTCCATAAAATGCTGGGAAATTCTTGAGTAGCTGCAGAATTGGCGGCTCCTCAAGAAGGGCTCAGCTCCACGTGTGATTATTATTATTATTATTATTATCCTTAAGACTATTATCATGATAATGTTCTCACCTCTGTATAATGTTAATGTTAAGAATATGTAGATGTTTACCACCGTTTCCTTGCTGCACTTTCTTGGGCCTGCGTTGATGTCTTCACTTTCATTTACATGTTCCTTCGTGGGTCACTTGATGACGGATCGCCCATTTACCGTCGAATGATAGGACAAGTGTGAATGGTGAATTGGAAGTAATGGTAAAGCTTGTGCAGTAGCCTAGTAGCGGTGACTAACATCACTATCCTTCAGGGACAGACGAAACCCGACAGAAGCTTTGTGTTGTTACGTTGTTACCGAAAGCTGGGTTCGTTTGGGCACCATTCCTGCTTCGTGTCCCAGATTTCGTGAGTTTAAACTTCATACCAGAGGTTTTTCGTGGATTCCTCTGTCCGTCAGGGAAAATCCAAATATTTCTTTACGTTACGTCACGACTGCCTCGTTCCTCATTCTCATTAACAATCCAGTAATTCGAAACTATAGGCGCTATGATAAAGTTTCCTTCTGCTTTACTAAGTAAGCACTACGTCACAAAGACCTTTATGGGGAACCGGATGTATACACCCACGTTTTCTTGACCTCGGCACTAGTTTGAAGTGACTGGTTAGCTTCACGTCCCGGCTGCTTTATCCCCGGAGAAAGTGCCCGTGGCACCCTTTGGATAGGAGGTTAGGTGGACCCCAGATTCGGTCTCTACGACATGGGAAGAGAAAATTCTTGACCCCCCAGGACTTGAACTCCAACCCCTCGGTCGTCGAGGCAGTAGCTAGTCGCTATACGGACTGAGCTATCTGACTCACTCCCTGAGCTAGTGTCGAATTTCAATTCAATAAACCACAACTAAGGAAATGGTTGTCATTATTATTATTATTATTATTATTATTATTATTATTATTGCATTACAATACGTACAATAACATTTTATTCTCGTAATGAAGTTACTTGTTTTTAAAGTGATCATCAAGCTTCATGTTTCATTTTTGGAACTGTCGGATCAATAAAGTAATTATAAATTCCAACGTGCTGAAACCGCAGCATCCATGATCCCTTTATATCCCTTATGCAACCACTTTCAGTGATATATTGCAGTGTCCGGTGTACAGAGTGGTGCAGCTCGCTACAAGTCATTCAGTGTGCATTACAGTAAGCTGGGAGCTACATAATGGCCCAAGATATATCTCATAATACGACTGGAGGGATTTGCCTGTATAATTTTGCTTTCTAACGGATAATGAATAGACTGCTATCATTTTCCCATATTCTTTTTATATTTTGGGGACAGAAGATGACTGCTAAAGCCACATTTCCCGGAGGCTTAGCTTTTTAATGAGCGGTGTGTCATCCTAGAGAGAATGTTTTAAAATTGTAGTCGAAAGAGACACTGACATTGTTTATTCACAGCTCCATAATCTTGTTTCAGCCAAGAAGTTGTTCGGATTGTCACGCAATTGTCACCTTTGTCTTTATGTTTAAGATAATTCCACAGTAGCACGAAAATCGAGTGCAGAAATGCGGTTCCATCTTGGTGATCTACGCTAGAGTGTGTAGATTTTTTATCACCAGTGTCATGAGAGTGTCAAGCGGCGACGTCGTTAAAGATCGGAGAAGCCGGACGCCATCAACATTTAACCCTTTGATAATTAGAAAGAAATATAAAGATTTTATAAAATATATATAATGTGGCATGGAAAGTATTGTGATCAGTACCTACAAGTACTTATGTTCTTCATGATACAGTGAGGTCTTTCGTAATCCGCAGATAAGCAGCGTGGTTCGCAGGAAGCACATGGAAACACTAATTTCACGGATAATATATTTAGCTTTCTATTCCGTGGAATTTCCTTAAATCAGTTTCGGTGCTAAGTAAACGTCACTCTGTCTCTTTGACAAATCTGTTCCATTGTCAATACGCTCCGAGATCAAAGCATTTCAGACTTTCGTAGAACCTATTCGCATCACCATACGTGTCTGAATATGCTTTATTTTCTTTGCTGTTAAAAGTAGTATATGTATTGGACGCACCGCTAGAACAGCACGTGTTAACGTTTTATATACGTAGTATATACAGAGTGTCCCAGGAGGAACGGACCAAACTTCGGGAGGGTGTTCCTTATGTTAAAGTATGCCGATATAACCCAAAACACCTATGTCCAAAGTTGAACGGTTACGGAGATAATGGCCAGAGAAGTGTGAAACTTTGACCGGTGTTACACACTTGTTGATTACAAAATACATATTAAAACTGGCAGGAATATGTGGATTCTGTAATGTTAATAATGTA
>NW_019722439.1:642072-672008 GCF_002891405.2 Cryptotermes secundus | reverse complement strand
GATCTTTCTAAGGGGTTAGGACCCAACAGAATAGGTGTTTTCCTTCACCTGAGGACGGATACAGATCCAGTTTCCGAAACGTCGTGTTTTTCTTAGTTATCTTAAAAATCAGGACGATGGATAAATTCCGAAAACCAAGTATCTCTGTGTGTTATACACCATCGTCAGAATCCTATAGTAAAAACTTTGCATGTGTTAGCTATATGCGAGTATGTGTTGTGTGATCATTGTGCTTAAAGAAGAAAGCGTAAGTATTTAAGTGCTGGGCTATTTATAGTTAATATTAATTTAATGGCAATATTACAGAAGCTGAACACATTAGTCTTATTGCTGGCATTAAAGAGAGTTGTATCAAGAAGTCCGCCAATACCTGTGAAATAAATTTAAAGACAGCTTCCAAATTGATGCCACGTAATAAAAGTGCCCAGAAGAAAACGTTGGGTATTTAACTGGGCCAATCCGATGAGCGGCAGGAACAATGCAATTAGGAGCTCACGAATCCCTGCTGAATTGCCTATTAGAGTGTTTGCCAATCCGTGATTAGGATTCGACTCGTGGGGAGGTAGAATACACAGATGAATCTACAGGGGATAAATCTTTGACGGATGGACACAGAAAGGCATAGTCTCTTCTGCCAAATGTTTTTGTCAACAAGAAGTAATTCTCGAGCTAACAGAAGAACAACATTACATAATACATTATTATATTTTTGGCCTGTGAGTGACTTATAATACTGGTTTAGATTTGGTGATCTAATTTGTTGTACATTTATTTCACAAATCACACTCTTAAACTGGACACATGATCGAAGTACGTGTATTTGCTCTTAAGGAGGGGGCTACGTGTCAGCTGAATACACTGTGTACGATCTCCGCTTTGATAATTGGATTTACAGTTTTGTTTCTGAATTGAAATGGAAAGGTCCTTTCGTAGCTTTGGGCTGCAGTTCAGTTTCAGGTAACCCATAGCCGTAATCAACCTGTCTACAGCGTTGATCAAAGCGCAGAGGTGAGCATTACAGCCCACAACCAAACAATGGATTTAGTAATGAACTTGAATTTAAGGGCAAAATCGCCAGCACATGAATAACTGCAGTACAGTATTCACAGTAGCGCTAAAGATAAAGGGAAAACTTGTATCTCTGATTAATTAAACATGACGCAACGAAGACCTTCAAGGGGGTTAAAGCATAAAACCACGCATACTTAATTTCGGGCCTAGGTGATGGGTCATCAGTTCCACGTCTCTCTTTACCCAGGCGCGGAAAGAACATTCTGTAGCCACTGGATCGGAAGTTGTGTTGTCCCCATATTTATAGCTGGCGCCGTGCAAATACAAGCAGAGAAAGTGTTTTCAAGCTTCCAAATTTGATATTTTCCAGAAGAAATTTTAAGAAACTAAGCAATATAAAGTTGGTTTGAGAGCAGAGAGACCCACGCTCATTCTAAGAGACGGGTATTGCTGAAGTTTATGCTCGTATAATTAAAAAAAAAAAATAATAATTGTTTTCTAAAATTAAATTTTTTAAGAAAAATCTCGAATTCGAAAGTTACTTCCGAGTTTCTGTATCTCATGGCCGCGCCATAGCTCAAGCGGCTAGTCGCTGGCTTCCCACCGCCGCGGCCCAGGTTCGATCCCGGGTCTGGTCAAGTGGGATTTGTGGTGGACAAAGTGGCGCTGGGGCGGGTTTTCTCCGAGTACTTCCGTTTCCCCTGCCAATCTTCATGTATCTAAAATTTTAGTTTAGAAGAGTACATAGACTTTACTGACAAATTTGCTTATAATCTGTCTCGAATCTCTCCGTAATTATGGGCTTGCGACTCACAGTTTGAGATAATCTGCGTTAAGTGTCATACCTAGTCGCCGGTGGTGATTTACCGGCATAATTTGTGGCACATTTAACCATAATGCCTATGGTCTGTCTGAATGTACTTCCCACATATGATATCCCCTTTCAAGTGGACGCAGGTTCCAGCCTTGTCAACCTTCCTGCTCGAAGAGTGATAGGATCCGTCATAATACAGTACGGATATTCATATCCGCGTCCCAGAGAATTAGCCTAATTTGGGAAGCAAGCGAAGCTATGTATGGATAATTACCACATGGTATTCAGCTTCTGTGTTTCTCGTGACTGAAACAAAAAAGAGATGTCCCTAAATCATATTAATCATCAAATTTTTGCAATTAATTATTGGCTGTATTGCCTGTGAGGTAAGAAATATTATTTACTGAACCTATTATATTATATAGACTATGACTTGAAAATAAAGCACTGAGAGTCAGAATTATGCCTATAGTACTTATCCGAGTGCCCCATTTTAGCTATAACAATGTTTAGTGTAAAATAAGCTAAGTATATTTCCTGTAATGATCAGCAAGCAACAGCAATTGGATCCACGAAGTTGACCCTGTGCTTAATCAGTTAAACACCACGCCATGAAGGCATACGTAGAGGTGGAGGTATCCGCTTCGCTTAATGGGGGGTTGAGTCCAACTGGGTCCACTCGGCACGGCGGCCACTGATTAGCCTATTGTAGCCTGTCCCGGGTGATTATGATGATGCAGAATTTGGTGGAATGAAGATTGACAGGGGAAACCGAAGTACTAGGAGAAAACCTGCCCCAGCGCCGCTTTGTCCACCACAAATCCCACTTGACCAGACCCGGGATCGAACCCGGGCTGCCACGGTGGGATCTGAAGCTTACAGTCAGAAAATTCTTATGAGACTAATCACTGTAAATTGCAATAATATAGATGAAAGAGCAAATACTTAGAGATATATAAATTTTAGTTAATATTTGAAACTTCAGAAAACACAGAAGAGTGTCGTGTACGAATTGATAAAACAAATTCATGCCCACGAGTAGGTCAGTGAATAGTAAATTGACATTCTGTGGTACCTGAAAACGCATAACCTCAGGGGCTGAAAACATTAATAGGCAGGCCACGTATGATCCTAAACACTGGAACAAATCTGTACATAATAAGTGTTATTTACTCACCTTGCCTTCCCTCCCCCCGTAACACCCAACAGACAATATCCTCATTATCTCGCGAGACATAATCGGTAATTTGTACTCACGTGTCCTCTGATTCGCTACACGACTTTGTTTAGCACTGTGAACTTTGAGAAACAGGCGTGTGTTTAATAAGAGTGAAATGTTATTTGAAAGTTACGCCATTTTCAATGCTGAGAAGCATAAGTCTTGTGAAACAGGTTCTGTAAGCCGTGTAAAACCCTTTCGGTCACGGACAGTATCAAGCAATTGGGGTGATGCTGTTTACAGTATGCATATAGGATATTGGTGGAAAAGCTAGAAAGAAAGAGACCACTAGGAAGACCAAGGCGTAGGTGGGTGGACAATATTAAAATAAATCTTAGAGAGATAGGATGGGATGGATTGGATTGATCTGGCTCAGGATAGGGACCAGTGGATGGCTCTTGTAAACACGGTAATGAACCTTTGGATTCCATAAAATGCTGGGAAATTCTTGAGTAGCTGCAGAATTGACTTCTCCTTAAGAGGGGCTCAGCTCCATGAGTAAGTAAGTAAGTGTTCAAGCACTCAGTTTGTATCTCACAGAGACACGGTGCTTTGCACTACAGGGATCAGCAGGTTCATGTAAAGTAGGGAAAATTTCTATGTTTATTCCGAGAATAACATGATGTAGAGTTCTAAAGTGTAGTCCGTTGAAATTCAAGTGACGTTTCGGAGGAACATACCGTCTCCATCTTCAGGGTTGAAGAATACGCCGATTAAGAAACAACCGTTAAAACAGTTGGCAAGCAGAGCTCTCGAACCCTTCACATAAATGTAAGCTGCGGGCAAATGTAGAGTAATTTAACGTTTAAACATGTGGTGGGTATAACAGCCATTCTGCTTCGAAAGTTTCAACTGATAATAATAATTTACGGAGCTAGTTAGATGAAAAGGTAAAAGTTTCAGAATTATTCGGGAGTTACTTTCACGAATCTCGACTGGGTACCGATTGCATTTCCTGGGGTAATTCGTGGCTCTCTGCAGTGCCTTAGGGTAAATGCCGAGTAGTAACTCTATCAAGCAAGCACCGTTTCTTCCCAAATAATTTATAATTCATTATAAACATATCATCTTTCCAGTTGGCGGTAAACTTGATCTACTTAGAGTGTCGTTAAATAAACCATAAATAACGCTCCTTATTCTGTGCATTCAGGAAACATAACGAAGTGTAAAAACACGTATTTGTGAAAATTTCTCACCCATGTAAACCTGTATCATTTTAACGTATAACATGAATTCCGACGTAATTTTATATTTTTCATTCCTGCATGACGCAAACAGGCTCTACAAGTCAATTATTTCACATAATCTATGAAGTTCATTTTTCACTCAACACAGGTGACGAAATATTTATCTCATCTTAATTACACATTTATAAATATGATTTTAAGTACGCTTGTACTTCAGTACTGCAATAAAGATTAGAAATTAGTACAATTTTATTGTATTTTACATCGTCCTTTCTAAAAAAAGTTCCTCTTTATGTCAGTAATTATGATTTCAGAATACCGAAGCATGAAATAAATATAATAAAATTCATAAATGCAGTTCTTACCTCACAGAAAACACATTGATGCATTTTGTGTATGACAAGTAAGCATATTTATGTATAAAGAGTTAAATAGTCTAAATGAATAAGAATTAGTGCTCGTCTCTGTACTAGTAAATATCGCTTTGAACTCGTTCACTTGTGTTCAGTTTGAAAGCCCTTGGTGTAGTATCCAGTTAGCACATCTGGGATACGTGTAGAGACATTTAGAATGATTTGTTTCGTTTCCCACAGGCCGGAACCTGTTCTGTCACTCCAACAAATTCCACTCAGCCATTCAAAGGTATTAGTATGCTACCTACTTTCGTAAATGACGCAAGAAATCAGTACAACAGTCTTCTGAGCGTGCGTGCTGTGTGTACAACACGGGGTATTATTTTAAGCTTTTAGTTACGCAGAAGTGAGACTCTTCTGTGCTTGAGTTATTCGAAATGCGTGCAGAACATCTGTTGCAGCAACAGACTCGAGTGTGGGTTGGTAGTCTTTGGGACCCTCATTTGGTTACTTGAAGGCCATGACTCCGAGCTCTATTCTTAATGAAACCATCCGACCTAAAGCCTCCACTCAGATTAGAGGCTCCAGAAACTATATGTCGCCCTAATTGCGAAGATTGGTCTGTCTTTTGTATATGCTGCTGGCCCTCGCCAGTGCATGGTTTCTCAGGTCCAAGACCCTTGGGACTCGCGACCATATTTTACCGTCTCAGTTTTGAGACTTCCTTTTTCGTCGCCTCCTACAACTCGCATGGTCACAGTGGATGTGTTCAACCTCGCCTCCACACGGGACAGATCTAATCAAAGCTACAGACTCTCTTTACATAAACTCGGCACGGACCACATAGAAAACAGACTGTATTTTTGACGAAGCCTGTTTGCCGACCGTTCCCTAGCAATTGATGTGCGTCACAACCGTAAATACTGAATTTGAGGGATGTGAAAATAAGCGCCGATGCTGTTCTTTGTGAGCCATCTCGATATTTACGTGGAGGGACTGAGGAAAGACGCGAAAAAATCTCAGTCACAATACGAGTAACAGGCCTCTCGACCTATGTTCGAATCCGTCACCTCCAGAATACAAGCCAAACTTCCTCTACGCAAGGAAACTTCTCTTTACCATGGGACAGAAGGCAAATAGCAATTGTATTCTCATGTTCGAGGTCGTCAGATACTTTATGCCAATGTTTCCTAAAGACTTCCCTCCGGCGTCCATCTTAGCTTTCAACAACGTAGTCAGAAAGTCTTGTGAGAGAATGCGTTCAATCGCGGAATTATACGGACCCTGCTGTCTACGGAACATTATACCCAAAGATTGATTTCTCGAACCAAAATCCTTCTTAAGAGACTAATAATTACTCATTTGTCAAGATACTATTCGATTTTTTTGGAACCCAAAATTTCAACAAATTATTGAAAGGATACCGCCATTTTAACCTGTCCTGAGCCGAGCCACATAATTCCAAAAAATTAAAAGCTTTTTACTTAATATCCAATTTAATATTATATTCCAGTTTGGATCAAGTCCTCCAAAGATGTCTATGTCAAGTCGGTGTAATGAGAAATGTAAAAAAAGGTGAAGCTATCCCTGTAAAAGGTTGTGAGATGTTCAGGTTCTCACATTTTCTAGTCAATCGGCTCATAGATGGCCTTACGCGCAGGGCCGCCCTTTACCCCTAAGAATATTCCTGGTACTCATTTCTGTTAGAGGCTGAGTTGACCCCAGGGCCATAGTGCGGCTGGAAAGATTAGATAAATAGAAGAAAATCCAATGACCTCATCGGGATTCGATCCCGCGACCTCAACCAACTACACTACCGCGTATGGATATTTCTCCTTCTCCTATGCGAACTGCCTGTTCAGTCACAGCATCCTCCGTTAACTGATAACAGTGATAATAATTTTGGAATAGTACAAAATATGAAGTCCTACTTTATACAGTTTTCTCTACTGCCTTAATCTGTTGTTTTTACTGGCTCCACAGCCCTGTGTGGGTCTTGACCTCCTCCATGGTCTCGTAACAGCAAATTTTTCTTATGTGAGATTGTGTAACCCTAAGCTCAGCACCAAAACAGGAGTACTAGGGGCTATATTTCGTCTGGCCTCTGACCCTTGACCTGTCTGGCCTAGACGGTTCTACCCCTAGTTTACACTTCAACCACCATAGCTCTCCGTGTCACTGGGGGGCGCAGACCTCTCCAAGGTAAGGTGTTAGTCCTCGAGCAAACTGCCTTATTACATACTTCCTACCCTTAATGTCCAAATATTCTCCACAGCACCCTCTTATCAAACTCAGTTAGGGTTCTTCCCTTGTGGTGACAAGCCAACTCTCATATTCGTAGAAATCAAGAGAAATTTCCGGAATTCATTTAAGATATAATGTAATTTTTTTACATATCTCAGTTAAAACTCAAACTCAACAGGTTGTTTAAGTTCTCATTTCTTTCGGACGACTTCTTCTTGTAAAAAGACACCCCTACATCGAAATGTTCGCTGTCATGGCAACTCCTTGCTTCACAAACTTCATTTAGACCAAAACAAATTCCTTCCTCACAGAGAAGACACAGCGACTCCAGTTCATTAAGAATTCTTAGGGAAATAATCACTATTTATTCTGGTAGCTAATAAAGAAAGTGACACTTTATAGTAATCACAGTTCTTTAACGGGTTAAAATATGCACAAATATTCTTATATCTTATAGGGGAGAATAAAGATTTGTAATTGTACAAGCCGGAAGGTCGCGGGTTCAAGTCCCGATGAAGGCATTGGATTTTTTTCAGTTGACCTAATCCTTCCAGCCACACTAGGCCCTGGGGTTTACTCAGCCTCTAACAGAAATGAGTACCAGGAATTAATTAAATAATTTTCTTGGGGAGTAAACACGGCCGGCGCTAAGGCTGAGAACCTTACCGCCATCTTTGAGCCGATTGTCTAGATAATGTGGGACCCTCAACGTCTCACAACCCTATGGGCCTTCACGGCCTGGTACACGGATAGCCTTACTTTTTTTTACTTAATTGTACGAATGGCTTTCCTATAAGAGTTCTTTAATTTGTGGCTCTTAACCATTAATGCACATCTTTATGGACACTGCGGTAAATTTCTAGGAATTTTCAATTTCGATCAACATACATTAACATACAATCAATATACTACATTAACTTTACCATATCATTTTGCAACACTAAGAATTGTGACTCAAAGTTAGGTCCAAATTTTCAGCCGAATCATCCCTTTCTAGAAGAGTGTGACATTTGGTGTAGGGCTCAATGACTGTCCTGTTGCTGCTCAGAAATTCAGCCTTTGCAAGGCACGCATGTAAAAAGCAACTGAATGCAGAATAATATTAAAAAGATCATGAAATCTATTTTCGCTGTTCATTTTACGAAACAGTTCTCTTATTATTAAAGATATTTTCTTGACAAAGTAGTTTCTTATTCTGGGTGATGGAAAAACAAAACAGAAGTGAATAAGGAACTTCTGTTTGATGCGAATATATTGCGCTGCAGGAAAATAAAAATTCCGTTCTCTCCTGCCATACAAAAGGAATAAGCAATGTTGATAGTGTCTAAAAATAATGGTTCTTCTATTCCTTTTGAAGAAATATGAAGGGAATATATAATTTCCGTGAAAGAATTTAAAGTGTAAGTGTATTGCTTAGAAGGAATATACAGGGAGCCCTGCACGGTCTGTAGATTAATCCTTTGAAGCCTGAAATTCGTCTAAGAAATACTTATAAATAAATTTTCTACCTCATAGAAAATATCTCCACATCCACTCCCCCCATATACCTTCATGACATAGCGCTCAATTAGTTAAACATATGGACTACTTCACCTTACGTTTCTTCTCACAGAAAACACGCTCTGTCTCATTAAAGAAACCAAACAAACGGCCAATGCTTTGTAAGACAATATTCATTGTGTATTCTCTTAATCACGTGAGACATGCAATGCCATAAGCAAGTAAAATGCAGAGCTTTTCAGCATGAAAGTAAGTGGTGCATATGGACGCACCATAGCTCAAGCGGTAAGTCGCTGGTTTCCACGGCGGCCCGGGTTCGATCCCGGGTCTGGTCAAGTGGGATTTGTGGTGGACAAAGTGGCGCTGGGGCAGGTTTTCTCCGAGCACTTCGGTTTCCCCTGCCAATCTTCATTCCACCAATTGCTCCACAGTCACCCTCACCTATCATCTGGGGCTGGTACAATAGGCCAGAAGTGGCCGCAGTATAAGGGACTTAGTCCCACCCCACTAGCAATAAAAATAGGCACAAAAACCTGTGCTCTAAAGCAAAAGTATAATTTTAATGGGTATGGGGAAAGAAGCTATTGGAACAATGGTTCCGCTGATAATGATGATGACCTTAATCTCTCATGGAAAGTAAGTCAAAATGTATCCACATGAATACTTTTTTTTTCCTATAATGTTTGCACAGCTGAAAAACTCCAGTAGAACATGGGATTATATTGTCGAAAAAGTAGCTTTATAAATATTACACAAAAGAATGGGGCTTATCACCGTTGGCTGTTTTATTTTTTGACGGCTTACAAAAAAATTAATCTATCATTTCATTGTTCAGGTTTAGAATTGCTGTGAAAGAATCGGTTTTGATAAACTGAATAGCTCATCGTTGAAGTTTCTGAAGCTACTTTGGATAGCCAAGCTCATTCTAGATTGGCTTGTTCCCGGCTTTGTCTGTAGTGCATCCAGGTGCCACCAGAGTGCACCAGACCCTCCAAGTTACAGTAACTTTAGCCGTGCATGTAATGATAAACCTTTGTTTATTCATTTTGTTGTAGCATAAGATCGTGAAATTGAGACAATGTGCATTGAGAAAAATAAACATTTCCTTGAATGTTAGAACAATACCAGACTGAGGAGCCGCCTGAATTATTTTTGGCCTAAACTCTTTCCTATATGTGTGTCTTTATCAGCTATCCATGATTTTTCTGTATTTCCGCTTATAACTTCTGAACCTGTTTTACGATATTCTGACACGAATATTGTACCACTAGAAGCCATCTTAGTTAGTTAGTTACTTATTTAGAGAGGGTGGGTTTCCCCATGCACCGCGACCAGTTTGATCTATTGTGCTTCCCTCTATGATATTCTACCAGTCTCTATACCCTACCGATAAATGGTGCGTACCATCAGTCCCGCCGAGCAAGCGAGTTCGGCCACTTGCTTAGCGGTGTCTATAATGCTTCCCCCATCTATCGGAGGCCTTAGAGACTATTGTTGGGCGGGAAACGTCCTGGAATTTGGCTCAGTGATCCCCTTTGGGGATATGAGGTTCTTTTACGTGCCGTAAAGTTACGACACGGGACACACAGCTTAAAGTCCCTCCCGGAGGACTTGTTCCCTGAATTTTTCCGCCCTTAAAAATTCGACGACCTCCGCCGGGTATTTGAACCCGCGTACCACGAATCATGAGGTGGGAACGTTACCTCTAGACTACGGAGGCCGCTTTAGAAGCCATGTTACTTTGCAGTTTTAGTTTCTCACAAAGAAGAACAGTAATAGCGTGGAGGAGGCATGGACTTACGTGGTCAGGCCGTCAAACCATGAGAGTGATTATTTGTGGTCACTGAGTTTACACATGTATAGGTAAATTCAGTAGATATTAGCATTGTTAGTGGTTTTGTCAATATTATTATAAACAGGAAAATAAATAAAGAATTGCTTTGTTTCAATATTATATAATGATATATTTAAAATTTTGATATTTTCTTTGTGATACATTTTATACCAAATGTTCTTTCAGTAATTAAAATACAAAATATATATATTGATTCTAAATATACAGCACATTTTACTATTATCTCTTATCGATAATAACTTTGATTTTATTGAAATATTATTATTGTGAGTCTTGTTTTTGTTATTATTATTGTCCCACGGAAGGGCTTGATTACTCAGTTGGTTCGTCAGGTGTTATGTTGGTTGCCTAGATAGACAGTGATTTACTTACAGTGTAAACATATTTGTTTCAGAGTGCAGATGCCATTTCAGAAAGTAAACACTTAATTAGCTTTCTTAAAATTTTAAATTAATTTTCTCAGCCGAAGATATTTTAACGTTGTTTACTCGAGAATAGTTAAGCCTTGATCTACTTAAGTCTCTTCAAATAAATAAGCCCACTTTTCGAGATATTTTCTTGAAAGCTTAAAGCCACTCCAGAATTTCAGTTCATTTTCAGCATCCTCGTAATTGGATCATTACTGTAATCTATTTTAATTGCAATCCTTTTTACCTTAGCTACCAACCTCAGGTCTTCATAACTTGTACTCTTATCCGAGTATAATTAGAATGATGAAGTCAAGGAGGATGAGGTGGGCACAGCATGTAGTTCGAATGGAGGATATTGGTGGCAAAGCCAGAAAGAAGGAGACCACTGGGAAGACCAAGGCGTAGGTGGGTGGACAATATTAAAATGGGTCATAGAGAGATAGGATGAGATGGGATGGATTGGATTGTTCTGGCTCAGGATAGGGACCTGTGGAGAGCTCTTGTGATCACGGTAATGAACCTTCGTGTTCCATAGAATTGTGGGAAATTCTTGAGTAGCTGCGGATTTGGTTGCTCCTCAAGAATGGCTTAGCTCCATAGGTAAGTAAGTAAGTAAGTACCAACCTCAGGAATCAGGCCTCTCCTTAAGAAGCAAATAGTTATGCAGCTACGAAAAGAGTTCCGAGCCCTCACTGGAACCTGGATTTATATTACCGGTGCAGCAACATTACGCCATTTGACCCTATCCTGTTCCAGGCAAGTGCAGACACGGTCCCACCCAATTTCTATGAGACATATTTTATATTAACCCTCCATCTAAGATTAAGTGTCCCACGTGACTTCCGTTCAGGTGTTACAACCAAAATATTGTGTTCTTTTTTCATCTCTGCTGTTCGTGCAATGTTTCAATGTTTCTGCCCAATTTTACTCTCCAAAATTTGATTATATTTGGATGACAGACCACATTATGAAGTCGCCCCTTCCGAATTCTATGTCGTTGTTAATAATGGGAAACGAGTGAAACCAGGTTTCAAGAATCGGAAATTAGGAACTGAAATGCATCGATTTCTTTCCAGGTAATAATATTAACACCAAAAATCTGATATTTTGACAGTACAGTAAGAGGGCGTCAGTGGTTATATTAGATTTGTGACAAGGGTTCTTGACTGAACCGTGATATAGGACTATAACCTGTAAAATATACTGCTTATAGATTTTTTTTTCCTTGGTACTACAGCCCCAGTGGGCCTAGGCCTACCTCCATGAACTTCTCCGTTCACTTCGGTTTTTCTAGATTTTACACGTTCGATAGGACTCCTTGGGCGGGTGATCAGCTCGTCGCAAGGCCTCTACCTGTACACAAACACAGAAAAACGCACATATACACACAAACACCAATCATCCATGCCTTGAGTGGGATTCGAACCCACGATCACAGCTTCAGAGCGAGCGACGACAGTGCATGTCTTAGACCGCTCGGCTACCGTGACCGGCGCTTTAACTGTTACATACCTCGTAAATCACCCTGATATCTATCCCGTCGTCTTTAAAATGAAAATCTCCTTATTTTTCTCACAATATTTATTTGTGGGTTTCGTAAGATTTACAAAATAAACTGCAATTCTTTATGTTTAAAACCTTAATAGTTTGGTCTTTGTAGTGAAGACGTAAAGTGTTTTCTGTGTAGAACAAATTGGACTTTTAAACTGCATTTGTATAAACTTCATATTGCAAATGATTAGACGAAATATAATCTGACATTATTAGTGCCGCTGAAAGAATGTTTTATAAGCTGAAGAGTAATCCAGTGCATTACTTCTGTCTTCTGTGTAGTACCAATGTTAATTTTCTGGGTTACGATGTCTTGTAATTATTCAAATGGTACCAAACTTTCGAAAGGATGTGCTGCCCCTAATTTCCGTATGAAAGTGTATCTAACTACCAAAATACACGGCTTCATATCCAGCGGATTATAATCTTTATATTTACAGCCGCGATAATCTGTAATTCCGCTGAAGATGAACACGCATTTTACGATACCTGCTTAAGATTGGAAGCTGAAAGAAGTTAAGACCTCGAACCGGAAGAGAAACAGCCATCGAGATACCAGAGTCCGGTACAAAAAGATAGAGAAAGAAATGAATGGCATGTCAGCACTCCATTGTGCCGTGTAGTATTGTAACTCATCCAATTCTGACCAATCATTATCTCGCATTTCCTATTGTACTGTTAGTGAAGATTCTCTGACAATGCAGTAAAATACATTTTAACTTTAGTTCCATTTAGCTTAGTAAAGATGAAGCAACCTGAAAGCTTAATGGGTACAAAACAACGAAACAATTAGTCATGTTCAGCGAAGGCGAAAAAATAGGAAAATATACTTTTAATGAATCACTTGAACCGTTAGTTTTTCCACGTCTTGTTGAACAGAATAAATTCCCTTCGTATTGTATCGGTAAATATAGATGTCCCATATCCCTGTATATTCACCACTTCTCTGTGTATGAGGGCGTCGACCCACACACGGACGAGTTTGGCTCATTGGAATACAAGCCGAGTCGGACTCGTCCGTGTATGGGCCTCCTTACGTGCCGGCCGCCCTTTGACCTAGTACTCATTTCTGTTAGAGGCTGAATCGACCCCAGGGCCATAGTGTGGCTGGAAGGGTTAGGTCAAATGAAAAATCCACCTCATCGGGCCTCATAAAATTGTGCTTAGTTAACTAAGCACAGGGAGAATTTCATTTTCTTTAATGTTATATTTTAGCGTCCTGTTGCACTGATTTATGTCCATGATTTATTCTGACCGTCTTACAGTGCATACATCTATTCACCTCACTCTTCTCTCTTGCACTACATGTTTCAGCACCAAAGTGCCATCTTCAGGTGCTTTTTAATAATTAAAATTTATCATTATATATGACGAATATATATTTTAGCCATTTTAGTATAAAGACAACAAGGCATGCAATGAAATAGTTCGACGTACATAGAAAAGCACCTGAAGATGGCACTTTAGTGCCGAAACATGTAGTGCAAGAGAGAAGAGTAAGGTGAATAGATGTATGCACTGTAAGGCGGTCAGAATAAATTATGTTCAATTTCTTTATTCGTGGAATGTGGTAATACTGAGTTCAACTGTTACACCGGCTACTAGTGGTCCTAATATAGCAGTCCCCTCATGATAGAGGAGCGTACAGCATTCTCTGCAATGATAATGTGCAAGGCAAGGAAGTAGAGCTCCATCATTCATATCTTAGACACTAAATGGATGTGAGTAGTCAGCTACACGCGCCGGTCGCTTTACCCCAGGAACCAGCTTAGATACCCAGATAAGCCGCTGTTTGGGCCCCAGAGTCGGTCTGTGCGCAGAGGAGAAAAAAATTCTTGCCCCTGCTGAGCGTCGTTAAATAAACCGAATATACATATACGTATGTAAATAAATATATAGCCTTGCGCTTCTTCAAACGTCCTCAAACTCTGTTAATTTTTTATATTATTGGAACAAATTGCGAATTTAATAAAATTACGCGCAAAGTACGCTGACCTGACTCGACTGTTCGGCGTAGACAGCTGATCAAACTGGCGGGCGCGGGCAACTCGCCCGCCTTTCTGCTCATAGTAAGCGAGTCGCCCTGGCGGGACAGGCGTGCTGCTGGTAAGCATGGCTGGATGTCAGTTGTGGGTCGCTAGTCAAAGCGGGCGGTTCGCTAGCGCGCGTAAGCATCACAGTGTACCACTAAGCGCGGCAACTGCAGACACTGCAGAGGCGGGAAGGACCTGTAGCCGCGATGTTGGGCGATGGGGCAGACAAACCACCGTATTAACTCTCGTTCCAGCCTGCCGTCCGAAGTGCACTGAACTGTGTGTTGCGTATGTGAGTGTTTGACCTTTACAGAGGTCTAGTGTCCAGTGTTTACACATACAAGTTTATGCAGGTGTAGTTTGAAGAATTTGGCAAAGGATTATTAATATTAAGGTAAGTATTCTCATTTGAAATCAGTAAATACCTTTCATTCAGTGCTGGCTACAAGGTTTTCTGTTGTCATTTTCATAGTCATGAAACATTTTGTCTCTTAACGTCGATGAGCAGTTACATTAAAGCTGTGACAAATAGTTTAACAATGCCGTAGCAATATTAATATTATTACGTAGCGTATGAGATGAGAAAGAACCTGTTCGAACCTCAGTTCCATCTGTCCCTTGGTCTACCTACCTCTCTCTTCCTTTTCTCTTGGACAGTATGATATGATTTGTTTTGGAAGACGCCCCTAATTCATTCTATTCAAATCCTCTTGCAAGTTTTTGTTACATATTTTTATTTTGTCCGCGGTCGCAGATATCTGCAGGTATGTCTACTTCCTCGATATGACATTCTATCCCCGCTTGTTTATCCCTTCACACCTCAAACGAATTTCATCTCAAATCTCAAATCCATGACCGTTCATTGTACAACAGAACAAGAAGCGTTAAGTATTTGTTAAATTTTCATTAATTGCCCCATTTTACTTCCTAAATAATATTCATTTCGTTGTTCCAGTTATATTTTCGTATTTAGCTAATTATGCTGTTTATCTGTTAACAATACTTTGATCCTTACTTTGTAAGGACAACAGAACAAGAAGCGCTAAATATTTCTAAAATTTTAAATAATTGCCCCATTTTACTTCCTAAATAATATTCATTTCGTTGTTCCAGCACTCGAAGCACGGGTTACTCTCTCTCTCTCTCTCTCACGTACCCAGAATGTGGGCTGTATAGTAGCATTGTATGACTTTACCATTGCCTCATCGCATGAATGTACTTTCATAAAAAATGTAAAATTATGGCTTTTCTGCTGTAAATCATCATCATAATCATCATCATCGGAAAAACAGCCATTTGTGAGCCATCCTTAGAAGATTCAGCCAGATTTGTAGAACATATGGTTGTCACTTCTTTGGATTTCGCAAAAAAATATATTTTTAAGGAGCGAAGTCATCAGCCTTGCCTCGAACCCCGAACGTGGAGGAACAGGTCTCGGTATTTATGTCCACCACTGACAGAGCTAGAACAGAGCTGGAGTGGAGTAATCTAGCCGGTTCCTAGATGGGATCAGTGTTAATACTGTTCGAACATACTAGTTTTTCTCAGTCCCTCCAGAAATGTAGCGCAATATTGCTTACAGGTCCTCCATCCCCTGCTTCTACATTTTGCCCTCCACGCTGTGTACCCTGAGCTACTGAGAGCGAGGTTAAATAAACCGTAAAAGAGCAAAGAGAGAAAGATACTGCTATTTACTACATGAAAAGTAATTTAAACGTTCGTTATCTGTGTTTCAGGCAGACTGTATGCTTAGGAAATTTATGTATTGCAGCGCCCATATATACATGCCGTATACATAAGTTAGTATTGTAATGAAACATAACTCTTCCGTTATGAACTAGCGTCTGTCTACTAATGACGCCGTATCTCCATTGTTTAGCTCGTCTTATTTATTGTGGTAGTCCTGAAACAAGAGTTTGCGCAGTGTAACACTCTACTTTCTGCAATAAAACTCTGGACTCGCCTTACATGGTGTCAAATGCCACTGCCTTTATAATTCACGAGCTGAAGTGCTGGGTTTTCCCTTGGGACATGGCTGCTTTCCTTGCCACGACACATGATACGCGTAGCGTGTAAAACCTTGGAGAAGGCACACGGACCATATTCAGAATCTCAGTAACTATATACAGTGGGCTGCGCCATAGCTCAAGCGGTTAGTCGCTGGCTTCTCACCGCGGCGGCCCGGGTTCGATCCCGGGTCTCGTCAAGTGGGATTTGTGGTGGACAAAGTGGCGCTAGGGCAGGTTTTCTCCGAGTACTTCGGTTTCCTCTGCCAATCTTCATTCTGCCAATAGCTCCACAATCACCCTCACCTATCATCTGGGCCCGGTACAATAGGCCAGAAGTGGCCGCAGAACAAGGGACTTAGTCCCACCCCACTAGCAATAAAAAAATATACAATTTGGGCATCAAAATTCGTACTGCGGCAAGAAACCCAACTACAACATTGAAAATGTGGTAGCCTATTTTGGGATGTGACACCGTGTAGCCTAATAAATAAGGTTTTTTTTTATTTGTTTCATTCTGGTCCGTCACACTAACAATATCATGAGAAGTTAAACAGTTACATAAATTGTAATAGTAACTTACAACTGTACTGATGTAAAGGTGTTCCTCTGATGATGGTCTCTGAAGACCGAAACATCTAAGGGTATAAATAATTGGAGGTGTAACTCCATGCATTCTTAACTTCGGTGTTGCTTAAAGATGAGTGAAGAGCTTCACGTTCCGGTTACTTTTACATGGGAAAGAACAGATATCCATTGAATTGGCAGGGTGTGCCCCACAGAAGGTCTGGAAACTGTGTAGAAGGGAAAACTTTCTGTCCCAGAAGTCGTGTATAAGCACAGAAAAATCTTAAAAACTGACTACCACGGCCCAAAACAATGAAAATAGTTTTTTATATATGGGCCCGGAAGTGTTTCGACAACGAACTAGAACCATTTGAATGTGTTCCGGCAACGGTAGGATTACAACTGTGTTTACGAAAGTGACGTAATTTAGTGACATTCAGAAGGAACCTGACTTAAGAGTGGCTGATATGAATGATTAATTCATTACCGAATCAACAGTTTATATAAACTAATTTCACTGTTTAGTGCCATATGACTTACCCTCCAATTTCTGTAATTCTTTCTGGGATATCTTGCATAAGGATAGTTTTCTTAATTGCAGTGCATGTGTTGAGTTACGACAACAGGTTAAATAACAGGGTTCCATGAAGCGTAGATTGATTTACATCTCCAATAAAATACTGTAGTCTACATATCTGAATATCTAACTGATCCAAGAAAACATCTTCAGGCCACAGTATAAATGATCGAGTTATTAACAACATCCATGTCAATATTTATGATAATTATACGCTCCACAATAAAATTATAATATTTTAAAACGGATCGTAAAGAAATAGGTAGGAGATTCTTGGCTTGGTTCATTAGCTTGCGAAAAGGAACAGTGGAGGGGTCCTATGAACACGATAATTAATTATCACGTTCCATAAAAAGGTCAGCAATTTCTTGACTGGCTGAGTAGCTATTTACTCCTCAAGTAGGATCGCCCTTCTTAGAGTTAATTACTGTATACTGATAATTTTTGAGGAGTGATCAGTAAGGAGATTTGAAATTCTCATGAGAATTAGTATGAAGATTACGGTATTCTGTGATATGACACCGTATAATTTGGTAGACGGACGTTAATATTTTAGATGAATATCTCGTCTCAATCTTCACGAGAGAAGACGAGGATGAAAGCAGTACATTCCATGAAGACGTTTTCACCCGTCAATCAAACTAAAAGGAGTCGCATCCCAGGGGACACCCTACTAATGACCAATTATACTTCTTACTACGAGCGTATGTTACATATTTCCCAAGAAGTTCTTTGCAGTTATAAATCTCACGCGTGCGAATACGGAACCGTTTCTATCGTAAATAGCAGGTGAAGCAAAATTGCTATTTGCTGAGGTTGTAAGAGTACGCAGAATTTCTGTAAGAATTAACAGTGTAAATATAAATAAAACTAAAAATAATAAACTCCGTGGCCGTTATTCCGCAAGCGAACTATACCGACCGAGCGACCGCCGCTTGTCGGTGAAGTTAGTGCCAACTTTTGCGTATAGAGGGTGTCACGTGGTCAGCGCAACGGACCCCCACGGCCGTTAATCACTGTTTTCTAGACCTGAGCCGCTACTTTTCCATTCAAGTATCTCCTCAGTTATCCTCACGTCGTTGAGTGGATTCCGTTACAGACCCACTACTTGTCAGAAAATCTGGTATCGCCGGGATTCGAACCCGGAATGTCTGAATATGTAGCCAGGAACTCTGACCACTTGACCACAGAGGCGGTCATATATATACTTCAAATAATTGTCACGTGCTTCACCATTAGCATCTGCACTGTTCTTCTTTATGAACTGAAATATCAATCGTAAAATAATTAGTTCAGAACACGGAAATCTGTAGGAATGAATTTAAATGCATAATGTGTGGGTAAGTCTTCATTTCAACGAGGTTAGTACGGGACTGTAATAATGGTGCTTTAAGGAGTTAATGTCGAAAATAATGTTTCCATTTGTAACCACTAAAATGTTAATTAAACGTTCTATTAAGCAAATTAATTCATTGTGTTGCACAGTCTTGCGGTTTATTAATGCCGTTTAACACTGCAGATGGAGAGGTGCCCCAATTTTACAAGGAAAATGGCCACTTCTAATGGAAAAGTACATAGATTGACTTCTTAACCATCAGAAAGTAAATGTATGGGGATGTACACTGTAAAAAACAACGTTATCTTTCAGCAAACTGTTGGACATCAGTAAAGTTACTGTACAGGTACAGTTCTCTCTCTCCTTAAATACTTAAGCACTATGCCATGAAGATATGTGGGGAGTGGAGGTATAGCTCCACCTTTCTTGACCTCGGCATCAGATGAAGATGAGTGGTCAGCTTCACACACCTGTTACTTTACTACCAGAGAAAGGGTCACAGTATCCAGGAGGCTGGGTGAGCCCCAGAGTCAGTCTGGATGCTGTGAAGGGGAGAAATATCTTGCAATCGGCCCCGGGCTGTCCAGCCCTTAGCCTGTCACAACACTGACTGAGCTATCCCAGCTACAGAATAACCTAAGTGACCGAAATTGTTTTAGCCAGGTATCGAATTTAATCCTTTGGAAGCCAAAGGAATCTCTGAAATTTTTGTCATTTCAAAACATAATTTGGTGTCCTTTGTATAAAATGAAGTAAAGCTATCTCTGTAGCAGGCCATGAAGGCCCATAGGGCTGTGAGATGTTGAGGCCTCCACATTATCTAGACAGTCGGCTCAAAGATGGCGGTAAGGTTGTCAGCCTTACGCGCCGGCCGCCCTTTACTCCCCACGAAACTTATTTAATTAATTCCTGGTACTCATTTCTGTTAGAGGCTGAGTCGACCCCAGGGTGCGGCTGGAAGGATTAGGTCAATTGAAAAAAAAATCCAATGACCTCATCGGTATTTGAACCCGCGACCTTCCAGGATGAATAATGTCCAGAAGACACATTTAAAGTTTTAGGCTTACCAAGTCTGGTTCCATAAAAAAAAATATATATATATACTAACTGAATCATAAATGTCGCCCCATAGCTCAAGCGGTTAGTCTTTGGCTTCCCACTGCGGCGGCTCCGGTTCAAACCCGTGTCTGTTCAAGTGGGATTTCTGATGGACAACGTGACGCTGGGGTAGGTTTCCTCCGAGTACTTCGGTTTCCCCTGCCAATCTTCATTCCGCCAAATTCTCCATCATAATCACCCGGGGCAGTACAATAGGCTAATCAGTGGCTGCCGTGCCGAGTGAACCCAACTGGACTCCCCCCCCCCCCCACTATTCGAATTTAAAAAAGAAATGAATCATAAAAACGAAAAACCTGAATACTTTAAGAAAAAGAATTAAGATTATTTTACTTGGATAACTCTAACAAATCACTTTTATATGTGTCACAATTTTTCATATATCTGAAACGCTGCAAATTCAGAAAAATTATTCAGCGTTAATGCAAATACAGGATTGGAAATTGCGACAACTAATACCCTTAAGAAATTTGTGTATATCTTTCTGTGAATTCTAATTTAGTAAGTATATTTCAAGGTACGCGGGTTCAAAAACCCGGCGGAGGTCGTGGAATTTTTAAGGGCGGAAAAATTCAGGGAACAAGTCCTCCGGGAGGGACTTTAAGCCTTGGGCCCCGTGTCGTAGATTTACGGCACGTAAAAGAACCTCATGTCTCTAGGAGACCTCTGAGCAAAATTAGGCCAAGTTTCCCGCCCAACTAGTTTCCAATTCCTCCGGTAGATGGGGGAAGTATCAGGTACCACTGCCAGAGGAAGGGGGACCTCTCTGACAGAAAGGAACTAAAGTATTAGATACCACTGCCAAGTAGAGGGTAGAAACCTTGTTGGCAGAAAGGGACTAGGAACCTCTGCCAGAGGAGGGACGACCTCGCTGAAAGAAAGGGACTAACTATTAGATACCACTGCCAGTAAGCGGTTGGAACCTCGCTGGCGGAAAGGGGCTGATAGTAAGCACCAGTACCGGTAGGGTATGGAAACAGTAGAAATTAAAGGGGGACGCACAATGGACCAGTAACCGGTCTAAGTGCATGGGGAAACCCACCCCCTCAATACGGAATAGTAAGTATATTAGATTTAGGCAATATCAGACCAAAATCCTGTACCCTACCAGAACTGGTCGAAACAATTAATCTTTAGAAATGATGGTTAATGACTAGCATACAAACTCACACAGGTGACGTCACAAACTGCGTTCAGTGCTACAGACATGAGGCTCTGTTTAAACATACAAGGAACATGTTCCTCTTGAATATTGATCAGTTTTTTTCCTAGTGCACACAAATTACTTATTACTTAACTACATAACTGCAACTTAATTTGAATTGTTTGATGATGGAAAGACACCTTCTCAGAACCTATGAACGTCCGTGCGTGTGGAAGCCGATGACAGTGAGAAATGACTAGAAATGTTTGCCCTTTCAAACAAAAGTACTTCATCTGCATCACAGATGTTAGCAAACTGACTCAGACTTTGCTCAATTTCCTTCGCATTTGGAATTAGCTTGTACACAGTAGAAGAGTAAGCCTTGTACGTTTCAACCCAGATTGAAGTTCGAAAACTTATNAAAAGGTTAATCAACTCCGTCCAGTGTAACTAATATGTTTCTTTCTTTCTTTCTTTCTTTCTTAATCTTTCACCCTTGACACGTTTCGGTCTGAGAGACCATCTACGGAAGGATATATCAATGCAGGCAGAAACTACTATTACAATGTGACTGGGCAGATTATGGTTTTATGGACTGTGTCCTGGATCTTTAACCCTGGAGATGAAGGGCGCAAGTACTTCCGAAACGTCGGTGTCTATCTATAAACTTAATGACGTAACATAATAAAGTCCTCCTCTCAATTTCTTCGCATATGTTTCCATGCGTGGCATATTTCATAACCTCTTAGTCGGTCTTCCTCTTGAATATTTTCCGTTTAGTTTAAATTTAAAATATTTCTTCGATACATAAAACGAGTTCACACTATCTTCTTCTGTTATTTGTTAATTTATCTTCTAAAATGTTTAATTTTAAAGTCTCTGTAATCATAATATTTGTCTGAAATAGCAAAGGAAAAGCTTTTAAAGTAATATTAAGTCTGGTCTCTGGGGTAGGATCTTTCAAGCTGGATAAGCCCGATTAATGTCTAATGAGCAGAGAGTCAATGACGTGAAGGTAGACAGACGCGCAGTCGCAGTGAATATTACGAGTGTAATCTGCGCTCAGTTATGCTCGGTCGCTGGCCGCTTTTTTCCGCTCAAGTCACATGAGACTAGTTCATTGCAATTCTGATCTCGTTCCAAACATGGACGCTGAGCGCACTGCTGCACTCACAATATATACAGCACCAATGGGTATTGTGTTGTGTCGTGTCGTGTTAACACTGTATGCATTAACGGTGTACTGTATCTCAACTGTACGAAGTATCAGTTCGCCGGTAAGGTTAACTGATCTGCTGTTTATTTGTTTAAAGCACACTGGCTGTTATGCGTAACACTTGCTTTAACAATATACTCTACGTTATTGGTACACTTTGCATTAATCCGCTCCTTATGATTCTCAAAACAAACTGAATTATTTCTGTGAATATCATTAACAAATTGATTTTTATATTGGAGACGCCGTGTTTTCCTGTGACGGAAGAACTGAATTTTTAAATATTATCTAGAATATTTTCGTGATTTAATGGTAGAATAACAATTGTCGGAACGCCCACTCAGGGTTACTTCGGTAAACTGCAGGATCGAGAACACGTGACGCTCAGAAGGCAGGGGACTTCCCCACATATGAAAACAAGCCAAAATTCGACAACAGAATGGCAGCAGATGAAGGAGAAGTATGGTGAAGAACAAAAGGAACAAAACGGGGGAGGATAAAATGGGAACAACTAGACGAAAAGGAAATTAGGAAGCAGAGGCAGAACTATAGAAGGAGGAGGAACAAGGATAAGGGAGAAGAAGAGTAAAAGAGGAACAAATGGGAAGGAATAACGAAAGGAGACAAAACACTAAGAGGGATGGAAGAAAAATGGTAGGAAGAAGAGTGGAAGAAGAAGAAAGAAGAAGCGAGGGAAGTATGAGAGTGGTGGAAGAATATAAAGAAGTGAGGAGAGGAAGAGGAATATAATGAGAGTCAAGACAAAGCTGCGCGGGAGAGCGGGAGGAAAAGAGCGGAAAAAGTATAAGAATATATTCACAGAAAATTTTACATTTTATTCCGGAGAGTCAAAATATTTTAAAATTAGGCGAGAACGTAGCCATAAACGAATTCTGGTAAAGTAATCGTTAATTGATTCTAATGCTAAGGTACCTGGTTCGAATTCGGAAATGGTACGTAAGACCTGTCTGATATAGTCTGTAATTTTCCATACTCAGTCCGCATGAAACAGACACTTCTTCGCAACCTGTCAACTACATTTTTATCTAAGACATTCAGCCACTATGCTTTATATTTATAATGAAGTACCGTAATTACGCTTTCAATTATAGAGGGATTTCTTTTTTACTACCCCTGTAACAGGCCATGGAGGCCCATAGGAATGTGAGACGTCGAGGCTCGGAACATTTTTTAGACAATCAGCTCACAGATGGCGGTGAGGTTGTAGCCATACGCGCCGGCCGCCTTTTACACCCTCCAGGAAGTTTCCTGGTACTCATTTGTGTTAGAGGCTAATTCGACCCCAGGGCCATAGTGCAGCTGGAAGGATTAAAAAAAGAACTCTGTGATTTTAGTCCGCAAGCGAACTATACCGACCGAGCGACCGCCGCTTGTCGGCGAAGTTTAGTGCCAACTTTTGCGGATAGAGGGTGTCGGATGGCCAGCGCGACGAATCCCCATGGCTGGTAATCTCGGTTTACTAGACCGCAGCCGCTATTTCCTTGAAATATTTCCTCAATTATCCTAACGAGACTGAGTGGACCCCGTTTCAGACCCACTACTTCTCAGAAAATCTGGTAGCGCCGGGAATCGATCCCGGAACCTTTAGTTCTGTAACCAGGAATTCGCACCACTAGACCACAGAGGCGGTCCGAATTATCTAACGGATTTTATAATAAATATCCTAAGTCTGTTACAAAATTGTGGTATATGTGGGCTTACATAGCATCTGTGGCTTAATCAGTTCAATGTTTTGGCGTCTATCGTGCGATTTCTCGCAGCTGAGATCGGATCGAGTGGGATAACGCCGTCAGTCGTCTCACTACGCCAGTGGCTTAATGCAGTAAGTTCTCTTGCGTTTATTTTTGCTTTGTTTCCTTCCTCACACCAATAGCCGTGTCTCGCTACAGTAGTTTACCATTTAACAACAATTTTGGTGTGATGTTTCTTTTTCGTTTCTCGACGTTATTTTAAAATGTCCACTTAAATTATTTCAGTAAAAATGGTAAAGTTGTCCCTGCGCTTAACTAACTAAGAACTACACCATGAAGACGTATGGGGGAGTGGATCTCAGTTTTGTGTAAAATGTCTGTGCTTTTCAAGATCTATTTGCCATCTGCACAACTTTCCGGACAGGTCAAAATATTAAAATTTGCAGACTGCTCTTTGAAGTAAATACATGCACAATAGCTAAGAATTTAGGTATTTTTTTTTAATTCGCATGATGGGGGGTTGAGTCCAGTTGGGTCCACACGGCACGGCGGCCACTGATTGGTCTATTGTACCTGCCCCGGTTGATTATGATGATAGAGAATCTGGTGGAATGAAGATTGGCAGGGTAAACCGAAGTACTCGGAGGAAACCTGCCTCAGCGTCACTTTGTCCGCCACAAATCCCACTTGAACAGACCCATGCTCGCACCCGGCCGCCGCGGTAAGAAGCCAGCTACTAACCGCTTGAGCTATGGCGCGGCCAGGAATTTAGGTAGCATCCAGAAGAAGGAGCAACTGTAAATGACGTCATTACACTACAGTAAAGGCAACTTTGAATGCCACACACCAGTTCTTCTGCTATCTTTTGTCCTTTCCCTATTCTTATTGGTGTATGAAAGGTAAAAAGCTGTCACTGTGCTTGATGAGGGGACGGGGGATCAGACCCGTCGCAAGCCCACTACCTAACGGAAACAGAATAAACACAGACATCCATGTCTCGAGTGGGTTTCGAATCCACGATCAAACTGATCGAGCGAGAGAAGATATTTCACCCCGTTTCAGACCCACTCACATAGAGAATCTGGTGGAAAGCAGTCTTCTGGGATTTGGCACCGTGTATATGTGGTGTTAACCGACGTTTCGGAGGAACGTATCGCCTCCATCTTCAGGGTAGAAGGAAAAAATATAAGAAATCCGCAAGCGAAGGGAGCGTGAGAACCGGTTAACACCACATATACACGGTGCCAAATCCCAGAAGACTGCTTTCTTCAAGATATTTCATGCTTTAGACTGCGCGGCCCCTGCGATAGGCAGTAAGAAACTAAACTGAACTTAAATATAGATCTACTCGTTGGTCACGATGTGGGATTTCTGTATTTTAAACCAGGTACACGTGAAGTACTCACTCTAAAGTAAAGGATTAATTATTCAACCTGTGTTTCCTTAACATTTAACATTTTCCCTAGAAAACTTAATGAAAGCATTGCTTTCCGTTATTAACAGAGTTTATATTCTGCATGGTTTTGCTTATGAAGCAGCCACTGATCCCTGCCATTATCATCATAACACGTAGGTAAACAAAATCATCGCGTGTTTCAGCAGCCCCAACTCTTAATGCCGCAATTAGGTGGAAGAAGGCTGATGTCTGAATGTTGCGCTGTATTGGAGGGGTAAGTGGAGGAGTGGTAGGGCTATAATTTACGCCTAGGACTAGCTGTTCTGTTCGAGACTGAAAACCTTTTTTCTCAATACAGTCTTTCTCCAACATCAGGACTGAAATTTTGTAATTAGTAACACCTCTTTTTTCCATTCAGCTCGATGTTTAGGTGTGTAACCATTCTCGCAATTGTCTTTGGCTGTTGGAATGCGATATATGTGTTTATAGATAATGGACCTATAAGCAGAGGCAGCGTTATATTCATGTTCCATCACGTTGCATCAACTTTTATAATCATTTTTCTCGGGTATATTCTTTTGTGTTTGAACCAGAAGAGTGCACTACTGTTCGCTGTCAAGTCGAGGGGGGTGAGCTGAGCGTGGCATTAGCAAGAGACAGAGAAATGAGAAAAACCGACATAATTTTAGTCTCAAAACAAGAAGGAAAAGGACCGTTTTCAAAACCCACGTTTATGTTGAAAGATCATACTTACTTAAGGAGCTGAGCCCTTCTTGAGGAGAAGCCAATTCTGCAGCTACTCAAGAATTTCCCAGCATTTTATGGAACCTGAAGGTTCATTACCGTGTTCACAAGAGCCATCCACTTGTCCCTATCCTGAGCCAGATCAATCCAATCCACACCATCCATCCTATCTCTCTAAGATCCATTTTATTATTGTCCACCCACCTATGCCTTGGTCTTCCCAGTGGTCTCTTTCCTTCTGGCTTTCCCACCAATATTCTATACGCATTCGTCTCTCCCATTTGTGCTACATGCCCTGCCCACCTCATCCTCCTTGACGTGATCATTCTAATTATACTTGGAGAAGTGTACAAGTTATGAAGCTCCTCATTATGCAGTTTTCTCCAACCTCCTGTCGCTTCAACCCTCTTCGGTCCAAATATTCTCCTCAACACCCTGTTCTCAAACACCTTCAATCTATGTTCATCCCTTAATGTCAGAGACCTTCACACCCATGCAGAACTACAGGAAAAGTTATAGTTGGAAGATAATACGGCATGAAAAAGCTTGATGTAGGCTGGGAACGTGTGGAAATAATTTATTGGGCTAATGATACGGACCAGTGGCTGTCTTGTAAACACCCGTGTGGACATTTCGGCTTCCATCAATGGCAGGGGATATTTGGTCTAGCTTAGCAACTGTCCCAAGGATGACTGTGTACCATGGAATTAGATGAAAGACATTTCAGTACATAATACAGAGTCACTAAATAACGTCGCAAAGAGCCGTCTGAAGATACCAAATAACGTGCTTCAAAATTTCCGGGATTAGCGGCTTGAATTTAACCGCAGTTTTGACGGAGGGAACAAGTTGAAATAGACCGTAGTACAGTCTAACATCTGGAGCCGCACATTCAGTAAGGAGTAAATGGAAAGTTTATCCTCAAAATCAGGATTATAGAGATTATAGCATTTTCGTATACTGTAGTGTAATGCAGCAGCAGGTTCTAGAGTAGTCAGCCTTCCCAGTTTTGAATTCAAAGTTCTTATGGGGATAACAGAGGGTTGCATATTTTGGGGTTACTCTATGATGGTGGATTTATACATTATCCTGATGAGGATCACTTTTGTAAACTCCTTCATCTCCCCTTCACTGCTTACTTTGAAAACCAATGAGCCAGAACCAAAATTAATTTTCTGCTTCCTTCAGCGAACTTGGTTTAAACTTGGTGATCCATCATCTCTGGGAATGCTGCTCATCTTTGCAGTCTGTGCCGCGCTGTGGCCAACTGGGTACACATGTTGCTGCGAGGGGTAGGAGAGACCCACTCTGCCCTGTACTTTATAGATGCAGCGAATCATTTTGGAAAGTCTGTAAAAATGTAAGCTATACATGATACTACGAGATGTGACACCGTAAATTCTGGTAGATAAATACTCAACGTTTCAGAAGTATGAAATGACGCCATATTAATTGAGAATATAATGTAACATAGACATAATGTTGATGCGGAATTTATGTTTGCGGTGAATCGAATCTGTGGGGGTCAGTGAAAACTCTTGGTTTAAGTTTATATATGATTTTCTGGGATGTAAGACTGTGTGATTAGATATAGTGATAGCTATAAACCAAGTTACACGGCGTCACATACGTCATGATCTTGTTACCAATGCCAGAACCTCAAGCCTCGTGAGGTTTTGTTTGTTTCACACGTTATTCAGAGACTCTTTATTATTGATAGATTCTATGCAACATTGAATGACGCGCTGACAATTCCGTGGTCAAGTCGAGATTCGTAACCGCAAAACCTAAGCATGAACACGGCGTTTTTGATTGATACTTCTATATCATCGTTGTTATTGACCGAGCTGACCCCATGGAACAGAGAGAACTTACCCAGCTAGCCACTGGTCCAAATCCTGAAAAATTTTAATAATGTTCACATTCTCAAAACCTGTTCCTTTAAGACCCATTCTTGCGTTATTCTTCTGCGCGGGCCGCGCCATAGTTCAAGCGGTTGGTCGCTGACTTCCCACCGCGGCGGCCCGGGTTCGATCCCGGGTCTGGTCAAGTGGGATTTGTGGTGGACAGAGTGGCGCTGGGGCAGGTTTTCTCCGAGTACTTCGGTTTCCCCTGCCAATCTTCATTCCACCAATTGCTCCACAATCACCCTCGCCTATCATCTGGGGCTGGTACAATAGGCCAGAAGTGGCCGCAGTACAAGGGACTTAGTCCCACCCCACTAGCAATAAAAAAAATATTCTTCTACGCAGGCCTGTTTCTCACAAGTCATATCTGTCGCTATTTATTTCTGTAAATAAAATGACTGCATTTGTCATTTCACATAATGCTTCATTCAGTCCCAGCCCTTCTAAAATTCGCTCTTGGCCCTTAAAATGTCTTATATAAATGTCACGTGGTCCTGTCGACGAGATTATCCGAAAAGCGCGGTTTATTCACAATTAACATGCGTTTGTGTTTATTATGTGCTTTGGATAACTACCTAAATATCTTGTTAGCATGACGAGCACAAACCACATGTAAACTGCTGCAGTCAGGTCACAAGTCTGATAATTATTTTCCTCGAAACTTTATGAAATTCTGTGAATGAATTTCGAAACATCATTCTTCATGCAACAGTGGGAATATCTTAAAAAGTGGCCTGCAGATTTGCTATTTGTACTGCTTTGCCTTATATGAAATGCCCATTGTATATGGTGCCATAAATAATCCGTGATAATTCGTCTGTTAGAGTCATTACAAGACTCGGGAATGTTACGGCTAGTTTTTATGTCTCGTGATTAGGATTAGGCCGAACCGAATTGACTGGCTGTCTCTCCCTCTACCGCCTGCCTGCCTTTGGTTCCAGAGCCGGCCTCGCTGGCCATAAAATCCTTGGCAGTGCCATGTCGCTGACACCCTTTCATATTATCGACCGCTCTTTTCTCAGCCTGGCCAAGAAAGTGCCACACAGCAGAGTGAGTTTTGCAGTGTGTTGATTTGTATTTCTGATTTTTGTTGGTAAGGCCTTGTTCAGATTTAAACGGAGAATTAATGTACTCTAAGCGAGGTGTCCAGTAACTCTCTTTGTCCCTAAGTGATTAAAATGGGAGAAATTATAATTTTAGCTCTTGTTTTGTATGGGTCTGAAAATTATCTCATGTTAAGAAATTGACACAACTGAGGGTTCCGATTTTGAAAACGTGTAGCGTTGAGGAGAAATCTGCTGCCTGAAAATGTAAAGCCAGTGAAGCCCAGATGAAGGTAACACTTTCCTTAGAAAGGTCAGTGTCCACATCTGCTCGGTGTCACAATCTACAAGGCCACAATCCGAAGATTCACGGACTGTTGAAACCTCAAATATTACATAGATTTTAGAGTGTTCTAAAAACAGGCCTCTGAGAGAAAATTCAAATCTGAGAGAGACAAAGAGACGAGGTTGAAGTGAATTATAGAATGAAAAAAGAACTTCACCACTTGGATTCTTTGCCCAAAGTTATCAGGATGTTAAAATTGAGAATAAAATAGACAAGGAATATAAAACGCGAAAATGGGGATGGGAGAAGCAAAGAGAATTATTATTCGGAAAAACTGAAAGCAAGAAAAAATCTCCCTGGACTGTATAGTCCGCAAGCGAACTAAACCGACCGAGCGACCGCCGCTTGTCGTCGAAGTTAGTGCCAATTTTAGCGGATAGAGTGTGTCGCATGGTCAGCGCAACGGATCTCCAAGGCTGTTAATCCCGGTTTTCTAGACCGGAGCCGCTATTCCCTCGAAATGTCTCCTCGGTTATCCTCACAGGCTGAATGGACCCCGTTCCAGACCCACTACTTCTCAGAAAATCTTGTAGCGCCGGGAATAGAACCCGGGATCTCTGGATCTGTAGCCAGGAAATCTGATTACTAGACCACTTGGAAATTCTGGACGTGGATAATAATAATAATAATAATAATAATAATAATAATA
>NW_019722439.1:622788-641891 GCF_002891405.2 Cryptotermes secundus | reverse complement strand
ATGAGTACGTCGGTCACTGTAGCCGAGCGGTCTAAGGCATGTACTGTCTTCGCTCGCTTGGAAACCGGGATCGTGGGTTCGGATCTGTTTCCTGTGAGGTACGAACTGAATTCTTATATATTATTCTTATACACTGCCGGACACAGTAGCCGAGCGGTCTAAGGCATGTACTGTGGTCGCTCGCTTGGAAACCGGGAGGCCCACTGGGGCTGTAGTGCCAAGGGGAAAAAAAATATGGTCCAGGATAAAGACAAATGTTGGGGCATTGAACACAATAACGATTTTTCGTTTTCCTTAAGAGGCGAGGAATTCATTCGGAAGCTGATCCACATCTCACGGTCTCCCTGCTCCAAGGGGTTAGGTTCCACTCTCATAGCTGTAATTCAACCCATTTAAACATTTTACATACAGTTAATCAAATCGCAGAGTGTAATTTCCCGCAACGGGCGATGAATTCTACAATCTCGGAGTAACAAGAGCGGACTTCGGTTGCGTTACGAGTGATTAATTACAGTTCTGGCCATATAAATACCAACGTTTGGAAACCCAATATATCCCAGTAAATTGGTTTACAGTTTCAGACCTCGGAAACGTTGTCTATGTTAAGCTAGCCGTGGAAATTATTAGCCCAATTTAACGCTCTGGACACCAAGTGTGTGTTCAGTTTCGAAGCAGGAGTAAGTCCATTGAACTGCGGCCACTTCTGGCCTATTGTACCAGCAGCAGATGGTGGAATGAAGATTGGCAGGGGAAACCGAAGTACTCGGAGAAGACCTGCCCCAGCGCCACTTTGTCCGCCACAAATCCAACTTGTCCAGACCTGGGATCGAAACCGGGCCACCGCGATGGGAAGTCAGCGACTAACCGCTTGAGCTATGGCGCGGCCATTGTAAGGTTAGGTTAAGGTTGCGACGCTGTGCTATAGCTGCATGGGAAGCGTGGATTTCTTTTTCTGTGAAGCAACCACAGAGACTTCTTACGTTCTGTGTTCTCACTGAGGTAAATATTAAGTTTGTTATATTCTGTGAGAGTCAATCTACATGCTGTTTACTGTGAGTCTGTTTGCTAGGATGTGCTTTGGCCATGAAGAAGGATGCGGTACCTTGCTCCGAAAGGCGCCAAAGTTCTACCACATTATTACATACCATGAGACAGTACTCTTAAAAGTAACAGCAGGGAGAACCCCAAATCTTACACGAAAATTTCTTTGATTCCTGACACCTCATAACTTGAGATCCGTTATAAATTCTGAAAAAATTTTACTTTCAAGTTCTTTGGCAGAGATTTTCCTGAGGTCCTGTATATCCGTCTCCATGTCTCCAAGTAAATGTATCCCTGTAACAAGCCGTGGAGGCCCATATAGTAGTGAGATGTTGAGGTTCCCACATTTTCTAGACAATCGGCTCATAGATGGTGGTGAGGTTGTTAGCCCTACACGCCGGCCGCCCTTTACCCCCAAGAATATTCCTGGTACTCATTTCTGTTAGAGGCTGAGTCGAACCCAGGGCCATAGTGCGGCTGGAAAAATTATGTAAATTGAAAAAATCCAATGACCTCTTCGGGACTTGAACCCGCTACCGCGTTGCCCCCTGTAAGTATGATACACTGCAAATAACGCCGTCTGGAATTTTGTGTATTACAGTATGAAGCACACCCCTTCCAGTCCTGTTGTGTGACATGGAGTAACGACAAAAGCAAAGCTGTTAAGTCACATTAATTACGTGCTGAAGTTTGATGTTGCTCTAGGCCAGAATTCGTGTTCATTTTGTATCTGACAGCTTCAAGGTATTGGAAATCCATAGAGCTGATATTTTGAAGAAGGGAGGTTTATTATTTACATAATTACTCGTTTCTAAGTTCCGTTTGTATCTGTAAACACATGCAGATATGCAACATGAGCATGCTGACTTTATAAATTACCTGTAATTATTGGATTTACAAATTTTGACAGGTGTCACAATGGTCTGAATATAACATTTGTGACGGAACCCCGTTATCAGTCAACGGTAGTAAATTGGACACAGTGTGTGGAATATCGGATTTCTTTGATTTGTTTCATTCTGGTCCGTCACACTAACACAGTATAAACAACACAGCACGCTACGTAGAAACATGGGACGACAACAGGCACCACCTTCCCAAGAGAGACAGACGGCACAAGTTCGGCCCCGTCAAGAAAAACGAAAGGACAAAGGACACGAACCAATTCGGTTAAAGAATTTTAACTTAAATAACAAAAAGTTTTTAAAAAACTTTAATGCATCAAGGACAGTTGCCGTAATTATAAAAAAATTGCATTTTGTAGAAAGTATATATTACAAATATTGTATATTTATGTATTTTAAAAATCAAAACACACATTGTGATAGTAGTTTCTAAAAGTATTGATGTTCCCTCTGATGATGGTCTATAGGGACCGAAACATGTTAGAGTGCTAAGAAGTGAAGTAGTAAAAGCTTCAACAGTCACACTGGACGGAATTGTCTTATCATTTGTAACACAGATTTCTGATTCGTCTTAACAATACGACACAAAATGGCCGACATCAGTAATCATAATTATTAGTATATGAAACTTTCAGCCTTGGCCGTCTCGGTTTTGGCTACGATTCTACAATACGGCTGTTCCGTTTTATGGGTATTTCGATATCTCACCTCGTGTTATTCATGCCCAAGATTCCGAGGGTTTCCGCAAAGTCTGTTGTGCGTTTGGAAGAGAATTAAGTTCGCGTGAACTCCGAGACGTGGCGTACGGTATTCCTCTTCGCCCAGAGCAGACAAGGAGAGAGGGGAGTGATATAGATCTTGGTTTCCTGGGTTTACCCACCCTGTAATTTTGTAAATGGCAACAAATCGTTTCAGTGAAGCATGTTGCTTCCATCTTAAATCATGTCTTCAAAATGGCGACAGGATATTCCTCTGGAATACTGGTAGCCGCCTGAAGTAAAAAGAACTGTTCTCTGTGGTTTTAGTCCGCAAGCGAACTATACCGACCGAACGACCGCCGCTTTTCGGCGAAGTTAGTGCCAACTCTTGCGGATAGAGGGTGTCGCGTGGTCAGCGCAATGGATTCCCACGGACGTTAATCTCGGGTTTCTAGAGCCGCTATTTCATTGAAATAGCTCCGCAATTATTCTCAAGAGGCTGAGTGAACCCCGTAGCGCCGGGAATCGAAGCCGGGACCTCTGGATCTGTAACCAGGAACTCTGACCACTAGAACACAGAGGTGGTCGCCATGACCCATCGGACAGTCTGAATTCCTTAAAAGAAAATTAATGACTTCACTCATATAAGTTGAAGGATTCTTGATTTGTTTAACGACATTCTAACTTGTAGTAGAATGATAAACTGTAAAAACTGTTGAGGAAACTGTCTTGACACCTTTAAATGTACAGTTTTAAAATAAAATTACTGGGTGTTTGGACTTTTTACATCGTCCGGAATTCTAGATAACAAAAGACATGACGTTTCGGAAACTGGATCTGTTTCCGTCTTCAGGTGAGGAAGGAAGACATATACTCAGTTGGGCCCCTTAGAAAGAGCTAATCTCAATCATTAAGGGGCCAAACTGAGTATATGTCTTCCTTCCTCACCTGAAGACGGAAGCAGATCCAGTTTCCGAAACGTCATGTCTTCTATTACCTACAATTCCGGATGATGGAAAAAGTCCAAAAGAAACAGTAATTCTGTGTGTCATCCACCATGGTCAGAACCCTTTAGAATCTAAGTGTTAAAATAGATAATTGATTAGTTATTAGTTATTGGTAGGATGGTGATATGGGCGGGGCATGCATCGAGGATGAATGACACAAGACGCACTTATTGATCTAGAATCCATTAAAATGGAATTATGGAAATTGGATGTGGAAATTCTACATGGATTGAACTCTCTTATTGTGGGACCCATTGTGCCACTTATGTAAAAGAAGTGAACGGACTTCATTTCGAAGGCCAGCAAATCATTCAGGCCTGTGCCTCATTTAATTACTTAACTCCAGGAATGGGAATGAAACTGTGAATCCCCGTGAAATTAACGGAGGGAACAGAAGGAATTGGAGCGGCAACAGAAGTTCCCACGGAAGTGTACGTTAAAATTATTGTCTTCTGAATTGTGACAACTTGTAGTTTTTTAAATAGCTACCGACTTTTCGGAGGAGATTACTGCTCCCTTCTTCGGGCTCGACTACCCTGAAGATGAAGCAGACAGGTTCCTATGGAACGTTGTTATTTAATTCACGGACCTCACAAAGTCACACGCCATATATAATTGAGGGGTGTAGTGGTCAGAGTTCCTGGCAACAGATCCAGAGGTCCGGATTGGATTCCCGGCGCTACCAGATTTTGTGAGAAGTAATGGGTCTGGAATGGGGTTAACTCACCCTCATGACGATAATTGAGGAGCTATTTCAAGTAAAATAGCGGCTGCGGTCTAGAAAACCGAGATTATCGGCCATGGGGGACCGTTCCGCTGACCACCCGACACCCTCTATCCGCTAAATTTGGCACTACCTTCGCCGACAAGCGGCGATCGCTCGGTCGGTATAGTTCGCTTGCGGATTAAACCCACGGAGTTCAGTTTTTAGTTTTTAATTTTTAGATTTCAGTTTTACGTGAATCTGTATCTTTTGTTTTAGTGGTCTACTTAAGCGTTGCATCGTCTGGTGATTACTTACTGTGTAGTCTGACCATGGTGGAAATTTATATAAATGGGGGAAATCTGTTCGTTCCACTTCACGGTAACATTATCGCTGTAATAATGTTAACAAGTACGGGCCTGGGTATGGGAGAACACGGACATACGTAGAGAAACGTACTCCGTAATGGTCAACAAGTCTTTTAGAAAAATCAGCCATCCACAGCTGTAGACCTTGGGGATTGTTCTAACCAATCGTGAAATCCTTTACAAAACTCTGTTTGATCTGAATTGCCTTTACGTAATTTCTTCAAAAGTCACTAGTCATTCAGCTTTTAAAGAAATTCTTCGCCTTTTACGGAATCTGGAGTCTCCACAACGGCACACCAGAGGTTCCTTCTTTAGACGGATCCAGTTCACATCCAAAGTCTTAATTCGTTGGGATCCACTGTAACGTTATCATCTCATCTGCGCCTGCGTCTGCAAAGTGGCCCCCTCCCTTCAGGTGTTACTACTGGGGCTTTCTGAACTTTCCCATCTCTTGCAGTCTGCTGCAGGAACCTCTCACCGTCACTGGTTTGATGAACCTAATAAAATTTGGTGAAGGGTAAAAATTATATCGCCGGTCACGGTACCCGAGCGGTCTAAGGCATGTACTGTCTTCGCTCGCTTGGAAACCGGGACCGTGGGTTCGGATCTGTTTCCTGTGAGGTACGAACTGAATTCTTATATATTATTCTTATACACTGCCGGTCACGGTAGCCGAGCGGTCTAAGGCATGTACTGTCTTCGCTCGCTTGGAAACCGGGATCGTGGGTTCGGATCTGTTTCCTGTGAGGTACGAACTGAATTCTTATATATTATTCTTATACACTGCCGGTCACGGTAGCCGAGCGCTCTAAGGCATGTACTGTCTTCGCTCGCTTGGAAACCGGGATTGTGGGTTCGAATCCCACTCAGGGCATGGATGTTTAGTTTCTGTGTGTGCGTTTTTCTGTGTTTGCGTACAGGTAGAGGCCTTGCGACGAGCTGAACACCCACCCAAGGAGTCCTACCGAATGTGTAAGACCTAGAAAAACCGAAATGAACGGAGAATTTCACGGAGGCCTAAGCCCACTAGGGCTGTAGTGCCAAGGAAAAAAATTATATCGGTCCTCGTCTTATGAATTACATGCATTAAGCATTATGTAAATAATCTGTTATGGCATGTAAACAACTGGGAATTCAAACTGAAATTAGAATATGACACTTTTAATTCTGAACTGCATTTAATATTGACCCATTTTTCCTAATGTTCGTTGTGTGCCATTTTAGGCATTAGTAGTTATTTTAATGACCGCCTCTGTGGTATAGTGGTCAGCGTTCCTGGCTACAGATCCAGAGGTCCGGGTTCGAGGAGATCATTGGATTTTTCCAGTTGACTTAATCCTTCCAGCCGCACTGTGGCCCAGGGGTCGACTCAGCCTCTAACAGAAATGAATACCAGGAATATTATTGGGGGGTAAAGGGCGGCCGGCGCGTAGGACTGACAACCTCACCGCCGTCTGTGAGCCGATTGTCTAGACAATGTGGGAACTTCAACAACTCACAACCCTATTCGCCTCCACGGCCTGTTACAGGGATACCTTTACATACTTTTACAGCAGGAAATGTATTACACTCAGGCCCGAAATGGACATGTTGCAGGCAGGGCTGTGGTCGAGTAGAGGATGTGGCCGGGAACTGTGGGTAGCTGACGGTGCCATGGCTTGGACCGGAGCCATACTGCTCACTCTGGCTCTGGGACACGTGACCGGCGCCCACTGGACCCACTCAACGGATTTGGACCCCAACTACTCAGTGTTCTGGACTCCCGGTGAAGAAGATATCACGTTCGAAGTACAAGTACGAACACTGGGATATGTCGGCTTCGGTTTCTCGGCGGATGGGCAGATGGCAGGAGCTGACATGGTGACCGGCTGGGTTCGCGACAACCAGGTCTTCTTCCAGGTAGGGACCAGCTGACAACTCGGCTAACTTTATCCTTCCACAGCTCTCGCACGAAATATTACGGCAGGTGAAATGTCTAGTGGAAATATCTCATGAATCATCCCCAGGTTTTACATAAAATATTCTGCTACGGGGTTGAAATGATCGTCGTTTTCAATGCTTTCACGCACTATATACACTAGCATAATTGTTGGGAAAACTGGTTCATTTTCTTCAAATCTATTAAACAAGAGTTCCGTGCAGCCTATTTTTCAGCCTGGAGCAACTATGGCTGTTGCACTTTATGTCCTGTACTTCCCCTCGGAGCGTCACTTGTATCAATATTTCATGATTAATCTTCTAAAGCACAGCGGTAATTAAATATGCCGAGTGTGTGAATAACTCTGCATTTCCCCCTACACTGCCTTCATGTTTCATTTCTCTTGACAATAAACATTATATTCTTAAGCCTTGTCACAATTTTAGAGTTACTGTAGACGGGTTTTGGATTGATGATCGTATTTTATTAGACTCTCTGTTACATCGCGTGACTCTATACTTTGCAATTCACTATTACGCACACTTACACTTACTAGTGTCCGCAGTTACGTCTTCAGTAGCCGTTGATCGGTAACGGCTTCTAATAGCTCACGTTCCCTTTCCTCTGGGTTCCCGAAAAATCCCCGGCTTCAGCTACCAGCTTCTTACAGCAACAGTCCACAACAACTGAACCCCAGCGGTTCTCTAACTAACCGGCTCAGTCAGCAACCAACTCGTTCCCTTCCACTGACAGACTGACTGACTGATACCTCATTAACTCTTCTGTTTATAAAATAACAGCAAGGACCGCTGAGAAAACACTGTTTTTCTGTTGCTGCTTACAGGCCGTTGTCTAGTTTGTTTAGCCGTCGTTTCCCAGCAACGGGCCCACTTGCAACGTTATCACTAACCGGTTTGTCTTTATAAAGTAGACGAAGATTCATTTTTAAATATTTCTACATGAAGTTCAAACTTCGAAGTAACAAAAGATAGTACACAGTTCGTCATGCGATTTCATGTATTATATCGTACATTATATATTTAGACTGCAGTAAATGATGATCAGGGCCAGGATTTTGATGACCTGAAAATATTCAAAAAATGACCAAAAAAATCCAGAAAAATGACCTGAAGGAGAAAAGAAAGAACACTTCTCTTCCATACTATTCACATTTCAGAAAACATATGAAGAAAAATTCCCTAAAATGGCCAAAAATTACAAGAAATACACTTAAGAGTCCAAAAATTTACCAAAAAATTATTTCAAAAATGAAAAAAATGACCTTGAACCTAAAAGTGTCAAAAAAATTACAAAAAAAAACTATAAAATTTACATTTCTGTAACCAGCAGCTCATATCCGAGATTTATATATTTAAGGGCATCGCATAGGATACAAGGAAAAAAGATGACATGTCATCAAAATCCGTGCCCTGATAATGATGTTTCACTGGGGGGCAGTTTTTCTGGAAACAGTGGCTTGCTCAGTATCATCTTGAGACTGCGACGTTTGTTTGTGCTGAGATTTCACGGTCTCTGGTCAAATACATTGCATCTTTCGAAATTATCAGCTGAGTGTGAAGGGCTCCTACCATCGAAGCAGTCAGTCCTGCACAGTACTTCCAATTTGATCTGCTTATACGTGCTGTAAGTGTGGGACTTTACAACGTGATAATTCGGCCGTGCTCGAATTAGCTCGTCAAGTGTTATCTAGTAGCTGTCAGGCTTCTTAGAAGAAAGGGGTGGAAGAGAAAAGAAAAGAAAGAAGCTTAATCAACGATGTGCAACAGTTTGAAGTGGGAAAATGATCATTGGAAATTGTATTTACTTTCCAGAACATTCCCAACTCAATTTATATTGTTATATTCATTCTGTATGTTTGTATGGTTGCGGTCACATAAAAAAGCCATATTCTTCCCCGTTAGAATTACCAGGTTGTACTGAACAAAGTACATCTCAGTAATCTTTAAGGAATGCATCATTTTGTGTGTTGAGTACTTTTCGTGTTGCATGACAAACACAACAAAAACAAACACCAAATAACTCACTCACGTTCTACTCTGCATAACTCCATAGTTTCAGCCCGCACGCGAACTATACCGACCGAGCGACCGCCGCTTGTCGGCGAAGTTAGTGCCAACTTTAGCGGATAGAGGGTGCCACGTGGTCAGCGCAACGGATCCCCATGGCTATTAATCTCGGTTTTCTACACCGGAGCCGCTACTTTTCCATTCACGTAGCTCCTCAATTACGCTCACGAATCTGAGTGGACCCCGTTCCAGACCCACCACTTCTCATAAAATCTAGTAGCGCCGAGAATCGAACCCGGGACCTCTGCATCTGTAGCAAGGAATTCTGATCACTGTGTATATCTGAGTTTATTTTATTGTACAGAGTCGTTACACGTTGGTTCATGGGGCCATCATCAGGCGATACATAAGCAAGAGTTACACTATTGAATTGTGCTTTCTAATGGATCCATATATTGTATTTAGTCATGTATTACGAATAAAGCAATAATATAGTTTGCTTCTCTCGTTTTTACCATTCACCATTATATGAACAAATTAAGTGATTTTATAATGTACCTAAATTTGTTTAAAATGTATGAAATAAGTATTTGATATTATTAAAATGTTATAAGGATATTAGTCCGGATATTTTCTCATCCGTAGTTTAAATAAGGTCGTGTTGGACGCAACCACAACACTCACCGCTCTAATAACCTCTCATCTCAAGCGACATCTGGGATTACGAACGGTCTTGTGGGATGTGACGCCATGTATAACTGTACCAGAGTGTACGGCATCAGATTGCAGACGTTTGTAATTTCTATACCCTTATATCAAAAGAAGTCTGAAGCTCTCAGGATATCAGTTATCTCCAGGTCAACGTGTGCCAGTCCCCACCCTCGTTCATGTCGTGATCTTCAGATTAAATCTTTCCGTTTACGCAAGTCGTTTCGACACGGGTTAAGGGCCCGAGGTGCAATGAAACCTGTCTTTCGGCTTTCTGAATAAAATTGCAAAAGTATATATTGCTCGCTTAGACGACAGGTTACCAATCATGACATAATAATATTGAAGGAGACCTCTGAGAAGACCAAGAAGTAGGTGCATGAACAATATTAAAATGGATCTTAGAGGGATAATATGGGATAGTATGGATTGGACTGATCTGGCTCAGGATAGGGAACAGTGGAGGGCTCTTGTGAACACGGTAATGAACCTTCAGGTTCCATAAAATGCTGGGAAATTCTTGAGTAGGTTCAGATTTGGCTTCTCCTCAAGAAGGGCTCAGCTCCATAAGTAAGTGAATAATAATAATAATAATAATAATAATAATAATAATAATAATAATAATAACAATAAATTATCATGCAGACATTCACTGTTAGACTGTTGGCGACGTCAAAACTCTGTACTGAATGAATACACACTATTAAAGCCACATTGTTCAGTGATATTAGACACTTACTTACTTACTTACTTACTTACTTACTTACTTATGGAGCTAAGCCCTTCTTAAGGAGACGCCAATTCTGCACTTACTCAAGAATTTCCCAGAATTTTATGGAACCCGAAGGTTCATTGCCGTGTTCACAAGAGCCCTCCACTGGTCCCTATCTTGAGCCAGATTAATCCAATCCATACCATCCCATTCTATCTCTCTAAGATCCATTATAATATTGTCCACCCACCTACGCCTTGGTCTTCCCAGTGGTCTCTCTCTTTCTGGCTTTTCCACCGATATCCTATATGCATTCCTCTTCTCCTCCATTCGTGCTACATGTCCTGCCCATCTCATACCCCTCATTCCCCTCAAGTTACTCTCGAAACACTGGCAGGAAGGTAAATATATCTTCATGTAAAATGCCCTTTAACTCTGTCCAATTTTAATCAAAATTAGAATTTCATAATAAATTTTAATAAAATTCTAAAATATCAAATTCGATTAAGTACCATTAAAAATTCTCGAATTCTGTCATGCTTAGACACAGGTGGAAGGGGGGCGCTTTTACGATGTTCCCCAATGGTGGTAACCCGCGAGCTTAAAATGAAAAATTGAAATAGTGAAAGTAAGAGAGAGAGAGCCCGAGAAACTTGACGTGAAAGGAAGAGGTGAGAAGAAGCTAAACAAAGACAGGATTCCCGGGAGAAAACAATTTCTGGCTGTCAAGATGTCAAGAAGTGATGAAGACTACCACAGAGGGAACGGCGCAGGAAACGCGTCTTCTTGATTTTCTGCTCCTTTCAGAACAATCCTCATGAAAGATGAACGGAATCACGTGCCAGAAACGTACGAAATTGTTTAACGATTTATGTGCAGGGGCTGTTGCTCAGAAGTACGTGTGCCCGATGCACGTATCGGCACAAGCAGAAGCCCCCGCTCCTCGAGCGGACTTACTCATGGAGCTGAGCCCTTCTTGAGGAGCCGCCAATTCTGCAGCTACTCAAGAGTTTCCCAGCATTTTATGGAACCCGAAGGTTCATTACCGTGTTCACAAGAGCCTTCCACTGGTCCCTATCCTGAGCCAGATCAATCCAATCCATACCATCACATCATATCTCTCTAATATCCATTATAATACTGTCCATCCACCTACGTCTTAGTCTTCCCAGTGGTCTATTTCCTTCTGGCTTTCCCACCAATATCCTATATGCATTCCTCTTCTCCCCATTCGTGCTACACGTCCTGCCCATCTCATCCTCCTTGACTTGATCATTGTAATTATACTTGGAGAAGAGTACAAGTTATGAAGCTCCTCATTATGCAGTTTTCTCCAACCCCCTGTCACTTCATCTCTCTTCGGTCCAAATATTTTCCTCAACACCCTGTTCTCAAACACCCTCAGTCTATGTTCCTCCCTTAATGTGAGAGACCAAGTTTAACAACTATACAGAACCGCAGGCAAGCAGTACGAATATATACGTAGTTACCTGAAGAAGGCAGAATTCAGTCGGTTCCGCTTTATTCTTATCAAAATATCCGTCAATTATGCAACAATATAAAAAAATATTAGGAATATATTTAACACTAAAAATGTATTTTAATACTTTTTGATTTTATTAAAACCATTACATGTCAATAGGACACTAAAAGTACTATTTTATACATTAAAAGTGATTATCAAATTTCTAAAATATATCTAGTCATATATTTATTTCTCCGCTTTAGATGTAGTGTAAACAGATCAATGTTTTATTTTGGGGAAGAGGTTGCGGACACCAAAATTTGAAATGTTTTTACTCTCAACTGTTTCGTCCCGAAAGAGAGGCTTCTGTTTCAGAGCGTGCAATTCCCGAAACAGAACTGGTGTATCGATTACTTCTGACATTAATACGTACTTTTTCGTTTGGCTCGAACCGTCATCTCGTCTTCTATGGACAGTATTATAATTGAAAAGGGGTAAGATCTAATAATGGTAGAAGCCAGATTTATCCTAAGGTCTAACTGTTGGACTGATATGCGTGCAGGAACAGATTGTGAACTTATTCTTAATGTCCCTTGAGAATTGAAAGAAAAGTCTCGTCTTTTGTTGTATCGTCTTTATATTTTCCTCCTTCCTGCTTTATCCCTCTCCCGTCTTCTATATTTGTCCGCCTTGTCGTCATTTCTCTTGTTCCAAATTTCGCCGTTGCTTTTACCTTGAAGATGAATACTAAATATCGCTCAATGTATGCTGTTTCAGAGAAGCAAATGTGAAAGGTGTCATTCATGCTAGGTTCTGTTTTATTGTTACACTTACCCGAGAATAGCTTCGTCTGTGAGCACAAGAAAACACACATACACTCAATAACTTTATTAATTTTGCAGATATGGAAGTACGTACACGTGTTAAAGGATGACTCGTTGAGGCAGTTCGGTGATTAACGCCCACTGTCGGGCATGGTATCCTCATCCAATGTTTTTTTTTTCCTTGGCACTGCAGCCCCAGTGGGCCTAGGCCTACCTCCATGAACTTCTCCGTTCACTTCGGTTGTCCTAGATCTTACACATTCGGTAGGACTCCTTGGGCGGGTGATCAGCTCGTTGCAAGGCCTCTACCTGTACACAAACACAGAAAAACGCACACACAAACTAAACATCCATGCCCTGTGTGGGATTCGAACCCACGATCCCGGTTTCCAAGCGAGCGAAGACAGTACATGCCTCAGACCGCTCGGCTACCGTGACCGGCAGTGTATAAGAATAATATATAAGAATTCAGTTCGTACCTCACAGGAAACAGATCCGAACCCACGATCCCGGTTTCCAAGCGAGCGAAGACAGTACATGCCTTAGACCGCTCGGCTACCGTGACCGGCAGTGTATAAGAATAATATATAAGAATTCAGTTCGTACCTCACAGGAAACAGATCCGAACCCACGATCCCGGTTTCCAAGCGAGCGAAGACAGTACATGCCTTAGACCGCTCGGCTACCGTGACCGGCCTCATCCACTGTTAGCGTAGAAAAACACACACGTCAAACTGACTCATATATGTAAGATATTAACTATTAGTAGGTATGACCTGAAATTCTTGCCGTGTTGCTCTCGTATATATTACAGGGGCAGCCAGGGGTATGAATTTTAGAGATTTTAAGACAGACATCCAATAGTTTTTTGACAAATTTAGAAAACTTCATGGCAGCTTGCCTTCCCGCATCTCTGGGTTTGCTGATTCGGTAAGGTGTGCAGTGCCGGTTTTACAGGTTGATACATTACCGTCATCCTCGGTGTTTCAGGAATTGTGTGTTACTGGTAACGCAGGCACGGCCTCAGCTGACAGCACTATCCCGCTCGAGACCTTCCGTTCATTGTTTGTTTATATTTTTGTGCTCTTCACCAGATAGTATTAGTGAGATCGAGAGAAGCCTGTGGTTTTGTATGGATGTACAGCTTGGGCTCTGACATTAAGGGAAGAACATAGACTGAGGAAGATACTTGGACCAAAGAGGGACCAAGTCGCAAGGATTTGGCGAAAACTGCATAATGAGGAGCTTCTTAACTTTTACTCTTCTCCAAGTGTAATTAGAATGTTCAAGTCAAAGATGATGAGATGCATAGGATATGTAGCACATGGGTTATAAGGGGAATGCATTTACGATTTTTGTGGAAAAGTCGGAAAGAAACAGAAAAGTAGGAAGACCACGACTTAGGTGGGAATGATAATATTAAAATAGATCTTAGAGAGATAGAATGGGGTGATATGGACTGGACTGTTCTGGCCCTGGATAGGGACCATTTGAGGGGTCTTTTGAACACGGTAATGAACCTTCAGGTTCTATAAAATAACAGAAAATTCTTGAATAACTGAGCGACTTGTGACTTCTAAAAAAGAACTCGTCTTCATTGGGTTAGGTAGGTGGTTGGTTGGTTAATTAGATAGTTTGTTAATTAGATGTATAAGGTTATGACACATGTGCGAAATATCATAAATTCACATAATGAAACCTAGACACTCCGGAGATCTAGGCGTAGATGATAATATTAAAAACGTATTAAATATAAAGCTTTGAGGAAAGCGACTGGATATATCAGGGTCTAGTGGAGGGCTGTTCTGAACATGTTAATGGACTTCAAGTTCTAAAAAGACGGAAAGTTTCTTCACCGGACAAGGAACTGTGGAGGACTTCCTCTGAAATCTGTTCCGTTCGTGTAGATCCTTAGAGATGCCGTACAGATCCTTCCAACTGTGACAGGCGTAATAAATGACGGAAATTAAAGAATAAATAGGTTTAATAATTCTATAAACAAAATTGTAGTATCCAAGCTATGAAACCGTTACTGATTCTCAGTATAACAGCGTGGTGCTAACTTACTTTCCTCTCGTCATGAGTGTGGAGATGTAACCCCAGGGGGGCAGGGGAGAGCCCTATATCCCCCTACGTTCATCCATCTTCAAACTAGAACATTCTCCCGCGACACTGCATCCGAAACACAGAAGTTTCCACGCGTCAGACAGGAACCCATTTAGAATGCATTATTTCAACCACATCTTTGACACCTCTGCACAATAATTTAGACCCTCAGTGTAGGAACTGAATTCCCTTGGTTGTAACAGTTCGAAACTCAATAAATATTTCCCGAGTTGAATACTTTAACTACACGGGTACTGTTTCACTTCAGCGGAAACTTATCTCCGAATTCAAGAGTACTTAAGTCACAAGTCGGCAGCGCCACAGCTCAAGCGGTTAGTCGCTTGCTTCCTACCGCTGCGGCCCGGGTTCGAGCCCGGGTCAAGTCAAGTGGGATTTGTGGCGGACAAAGTGGCGCTGGGGCAGGTTTTCTCCTACTACTTCGGTTTCCCCTGCCAATCTTCGTGCCACCAAATTTTACATCATCATAATCACCCGGGATAGGTACAATAGGCCAATCAGTGGCCGATGTGCCGAGTTGACCCAGCTCGACTCCACCCCCCCCCCACTTTGCGAATTAAAAAGAAATTAAGTCACAAGTCAACGTTGTGGATGTGGCAACGTTTCTGCAGGATGTGTTTTAATGCTGAAACTGGCCGTTTACAGACAGCCCTACATTGTTTCATGTGCGTTTTTAAATTTTTCATCTGTATTATTATTCAACACAATTATGATATTAATATCACCTTCCATTTTCTCCACAAATTTAATTTCTATTTCATAATTAAGTTGTCTGGACCTCCTCTGTGGTCTAGTGGTCAGAGTTCCTGGCTACAGATCTAGATGTCCCGGGTTAGATTTCCGGTGCTACCAGATTTTCTGAGAAGTACTGGGTCTGGAACGGGGTCAACTCAGCCTCGTGAGGATAATTGAGGAGCTGTTGCAAGGAAATAACCTCTCCGGTCTATAAAACCGAGATTAACGGCCGTGGGGATCCTTTGCGCTGACCACGCGACACCCTCTATCAGCAAAATTTAGTACTAACTTCGCCGACAAGCGGCGGTCGCTCGGTCGGTATAGTTCGCTTGCAGACTACAGGCTACGAAGTATTTTGTTGTTTTGTGTATGGAAACGTTTAGATTTATGTGGGTGTGAACTTTGGTGATTCAAATAAACGGGAAATACGTGATGAAGGCTGTTTCCCGAGAGCAGCTTGGTGACGAGCATGTTTGGAACCAAGATGGAAGATGCGGCTTGGCTCGGGGGAACTGTATAATGATGAGCTCCATAATTTGTATTCTTTATTAAACATTATTAGAATGAAAATATGAAGGAAGATATCATGGACGAGGCAAGTGGCCTGCACGGGAGACATCGTAAATGCATAGAAAATTTTATCCGGAAATACTGTAAATGAGGATAGAGTCCAGTAGTGCCATCTTGTGAACATGGTAATGAACATTCCCTTTCCATAAGTGGCTTATGATTCCTTTAGCAGTTGAGCAACAATTAGCTTCTCCATGAAAGTGGTCAGTTGTTAGTATGGCAGCAAGTACGATTACACTAGCAGTTTAGGAGGGGAAATTTCTTGTTCTTTCGTTAATAAAGCAGATTTATTGTTAATTACAATTTAAACGCTCCAGAGAGTGTGTTTTAAGTGTGTTTAAATGCTTAATATTATACAGCGCAACCTAAGACCTGTATGCGAACACTGTGCTTTTAATACTTTTAATGTGAATTGTATATCCAACATGGTTTTATATTAATCGTAAGGTAAGGGGTAAGAAATTACAATTTCCCAGAAATGGAGTTGTATGTAGCAGAAAGATCATTTCTTCGTCTGGAATAAGCCTGCGGTTTTTTCATTGTCAATATCCTAAGATATTTATGCAGTACACAAAATTACCTGCGGCGTTCTTTGAAGTTTAATAAATTCACATACATATATAACTGTATAATGAAATTCATATGTGTGAAAGCCTGTTACACCGAATTAAAAGAAAATCTGTAAGGAATTCTGAGGGACATTTTGAAAATTTCATTTGTGACCTTTTAACGCTATAAATCCTAAGTACCTCGACAATTTTCGTGTGAGCCTACGTCAAATATTTTAATTATTTTCGCGTCATTTTGTATCTACTCTGTTTTTAATACAACATCGTCTATTGTGAGAGTTGATTGAGAGGCCTGTGTATCTAACGCTATGTTATAGCTAACGCGACGGATTTTTATGGTCAATTTGACAATGCGGTCAAGATCTCAGATTGTATGGGGTCGAATGTAGATGATTCGTGAATAAAGTACTCGAAAATAATTGGATTGAAGCGGCTGTGGAGTAATTGAAGTTCTATCTCGGAATTTGTCTCCAGGAACTGAGGAAAACTACGAAAAATCTCAGGATAGTCGTCGTGGCCGAGATTCGAACTCGGCACCTCCTGAATAGAAGGCCAGAGCCGTAAACTACACCAGTATGCTCGGTGTGGTACTCGATAAGGCAGAGTCTGTTCTTGAAAACGTTACAATTCGTTCAGCTGGTTAAGAAAATCCCGTCTCTTATTCAACCCAGTGAATTTTTGCTGTCAACATTAGGGTCTTCTTAAATGTGACGCCATGTAGCTTTGTAGATAGCACGAACGTTGTAGAGGAGCTTCTGTATTTATCTTGTGTTCATAAAGACAGCTGGACCCTACACTAAGACATTATCATTTAGGAAAGGAAAGGAACTGCATCTCTTGAGCTTTCGTTCATTTCAGAGCGTCTCATTCGAGTGGTTACCACTCCTGCTTGGTATTCGAGAGGTATCGACTTCAAATCTCATCCCGGAGATCATATATCTTGGCTTAATTGTTTCGTAGTTCTTCTCAGTCCCTCTAGGTAAACGGCCGGTATAATATCTCAGTCCAGTGCAGCACCATTTTGTTTCACAACTCTTCCACTTCATTTTTCATTGTCATAATGAGGAGCTTCATAACTTGTACTCTTCTCCAAGTATAATTAGAATTATCAAGTCAAGGAGGATGAGGTGTGCAGGGCATGTAGCACGAGTGAGGAGACGAGGAATGTGTATAGGATATTGGTGGGAAACCCAGAAGGAAAGAGACCACTGGGAAGACCAAGGAGTAGGTGGGTGGACAATATTAGAATGGATCTTAGAGAGACAGGATGGGATGGTATGGATTGGATTGATCTGACTGATGGTAGGGACCAGTGGAGGGCTCTTGTGAACACGGTAATGAACCTTCAGGTTCCATAAAATGCTGGGAAATTCTTGAGTAGCTGCAGAATTGGCGGCTCCTAAGAAGGGCTCAGCTCAACGAATAAGTAAGTCATTTATTTCGATCCTATGCGCTGAGCTAAGCTATAAATACATAAGTAAATATTGTAAATAGATTACTGCGTGTCGCAGTGTACAGTCTGTCCTCACGAGGCGCACAGCCGCCCATCCATGGACATGCTACACTGTGTGAAGTAATAACAGTGAGATATTTTCGTTCAATTTATTAGATTTTGTAATTTGTTTAATTACATAAACATTCAAATAATGGTTTCCGTTTCTGTAATGAAATCCAATAAAGTAATTCTGCCTGATGGGAATACAAATGAAACAGTTAGGGCCATAAAAGTATATTGACTTCCGCTAGACCCGCAGATCTGTGATTTACGCCTGCTGATTTCGTTTTGTTTATTTGCGCTTTCGGTAGCTCACGTTTAGTTAAAACCGTTGTTGCTGAAATCCAAACTGCCTGTATTTGAATAATGCCAATAAAGTCAAACCATTAAACTATATTGTTTATTAGTTATTAAATCTGAAAATGTTAGAGCCAGTTTCTCCGTCGTCTCAACAAATTAAGAGACATTCCCGTTAACATTACCTACTGACATTTTTAAAATTGTCTCACCTTTCATACCAGAAGAAGACTGGAGGAATATTTCACTGTCAATAAAAATTAAATTTTCAAGAGCACCGGTTGCATTCACAAAGGAATTGCTTTAGAAGATTAAAAAAAGCGGCCAAGTCCGAACAAAAGCCTCTAGAACCATCAGAAATGGGATACGCAACACAAATACCGTAGTTCAGAGAAGTTCTCTTGGTGAGGGATTCCTGTACTGGCAGACTGTGGAGAGGAAGTCATCAGCTTCGTGTAATGGTGTTTATGGTAGTGATTTGAAGGCGACTGCAGTATGTAAAGGACGTAACATAATTAACCCTGTACAACACAATGGTTTCTATATGTACCATCTGCTTTAATATGAACAAAATCTACATTCTGCTTATATAGTTCATTTATGAATTTCATATTTTTCTCAGAATAATGTTCCCCTACGCGGCATTGGAGACGCAGGTGGGAATTTAATTATTGGATATTATTCACTCGAATTTCTGGCTTCGTATGCTTAGTGCATGTATCTGTATTAGATGGTACTTAGTATTTCTGACAGAATATTGAATTACCTGGAAACGATAGTGAATTAAATCAGTGGAGATGAAAACTAGCGTGCATGTTTATGGGAGCCATCTGAAAGAAAGAGTGGTAAAGAAAAACATATAAAAGAGAAAAGCAGTAGAAAAATAAGAAATGGATGCGATGTAATGGGGGGGGGGGGGGGCATGTGGGGGGGGCAG
>NW_019722439.1:602099-622622 GCF_002891405.2 Cryptotermes secundus | reverse complement strand
TTTGTTAACCGACGTTTCGGAGGAACGTATCGCCTCTATTTTCAGGGTATAAGAAATCCATGAAAATAGAAGCGATACGTTCCTCCGAAACGTCGGTTAACAAAATGTGGCACCATGTCGATATTTGTTAGCCGACGTTTCGGAGGAACGTATCTCCTCTATTTTCAGGGTATAAGAAATCTCTGAAGATGGAGGCGATACGTTCCTACGAAACATCGGTTAACAAAATGTGGCACCATGTAGATTTTTGTTAACCGACGTTTCGGAGGAACATATCGCCTCTAATTTCAGGTATAAGAAATCCCTGAAGATAGAGGAGATACGTTTCTCCGAACCGTCTGTTAAGAAAATATCTTCAGGGCGCCACATCCCATACATCATTCTTCAAATTCTAATGCTGTCCAGAAGCTAGGAGTAGGAGCGTAGAAATAAAGCAGAAATCAGCACCTAAATCAATTTCTGCGAAATGCCCCGCTGGTTGGAAATTCCCATTGGTTTCCTCGTCACTCAAAAACAAAGTTGGATTATAAGTGGCCTCAGATTGTAAGTCCTTGGGTCTCCGGGTTGACATCACATCATTTGGCGGAAGGGAAGTCACTGCCTCCATAAAGGTACTGAGTTCACTGCAAGTTTCATTTAGTTACGTTTAGTGACACTGGCTATTTCACGGGCAACCTATTTCAGTGATGGAGCCGGATAGCTCAGTTGGTGTAGTGACTAGGCTACGGGCTGGACGACCGAGGGATCGGGATATATTCCCGGCAGAAGCAAGAAATCTCTCCGTGACTTCCAGACCGGCTCTGCGGCCCACCCAATCCCCTACATAATGGTTACTGAGAGTGAGTAAAACGGCCGGGGCGTGAAGCTGACAACTCAGAACGTAGTGTTGAGATCAAGAATGGTGCAGCTATATTTCCACTCCCACATATGTCTCAGTGCCTTACATTTAACCTTCAAATAAATGGCTAATTAGTGTTGCAAATTAGCCCATAACAGCGTCTGTATGTATGTTTGCAATTCATTATAATGAATTGCATTCAATAATTATTGAATGGTCGTGCTAAAACTCGTTGTTCTCTAGCTACTGAACTTGTCGTCAGATAAATAAGAACTACTGTTCTGATTGCCGTCGCCTAGTTAAGGATGTTTTTTTATCAAATTTCCGTGCGTATTCTCTGAACCCGTGTGCAAGTTATAGAGGTAATTGTTTTTATTAACGACTGTAACATCTTAACCTCATGGTTTAACTCCAAAACCCCAACTTCTTATTCCTTTGAAACTTACTGTAAAGTTTGGATGTTCGTTTTTCAGGGTATCCTGTGCAATAAAGTTCTTGTCTTCACACTGAGTAGCTAACTGTGAAGTTGGTTGGTGGGCGTACAGGCAACTTACCTGCTTAAAGCTGCTTTCAGAGCAACTCAAAGAAGTACATCAGACATGTTCTGCTGAGATGAACCTGTTTTGCTAGCACCGAACACCCTACGCCGTATTTCACAAGTGAAGCAACCACAAAATAGTGCTCTCAAGCATGAAGTTCATGAAACTATCAAGAATTATGCACCCCCCCCCACACACACACAAGAAAAACAATGTCTCTGCGTGTATAATAAAGTATTTTGCAAGCGTCATAAATCACCTCCTTGGGATAGAAATAATTTAATGTTCAATTCTGTTTACGCGGGTGATGAAAGTATTGCTTGTAAGTACGAGTTGATTGTGTAAGGTGATAATAAATCCATTCACAAATCCAAACCCTGCCTATAGTCGATAATACACATTAAATATTTTGATCCATTTTAATATTATCGTTCAATTGTATTTTAGTTCATGTAATATTATCAGGTCTTACATAAAATAAACAAGCCGGAAGGTCGCGGGTTCAAGTCCCGATGAGGTCATTGGATTTTTTCAGTTGACCTAATTCTTTCAGCCGCAGTAGACCCTGGGGTTTACTCAGCCTCTAACAGAAATGAGTACCAGGAATTAATTAAATAATTTTCCTGGTGAGTAAAGCGCGGCCGGTGCGTAAGGCTGACAACCTTACCGCCATCTTTGAGCCGATTGTCTAGATAATGTGGGAACCTCAACGTCTCACAACCCTATGGGCCTTCACGGCCTGGTACAGGGATAGCTTTACTTTTTACTTTTAATATCTTCAGGTCCCTGTTTAGATTAATCGGGGTTATTATTCAAATTTACTTGTTTCAAACTGAGTATGAAATAATGACCTAGCACCAAGAAGGAGCGCAGCAGGAGGCATTGATACACGTGCTATTATCCTCCTGCAACGTTACATGTGACTGGCTTCATGGTGTCATTAACGTTCTTGGGAAGAGCCCGAGAGCATTAGTGTGTACATAGTTTCTTTTGTTTCGTGTATTAGTCACACTAGTGGCGTGGAATTTAATTTCTGTAACCAGGGGCAACACAATCGATGAAGTGATACTTACCTCCCCCCCTCCCGCCTCGTCCTGCCCGGACGCCTGTCTCCTCTAATTACAGACATGGACTTGTATCTCCAAGTGCTGCAGCTGCTCCAGTGGGCGCATCCTAAGGACATCCACATTCCAGCTGACTGAACGAAAAGTGAGGCTGTTAGCTTTTAATTACCCCCCCAAAAATAGAGTCATTACCATATCTTTTTTTTTTCTTTGGCACTACAGCCCCAGTGGGCCTAGGCCTACCTCCATGAACTTCTCCTTTCACTTCGGTTTTTCTAGATCTTACACATTCGGTAGGACTCCTTGGGCGGGTGATCAGCTCGTCGCAAGGCCTCTACCTGTACACAAACACAGAAAAACGCACACACACAAACTAAACATCCATGCCCTGAGTGGAATTCGAACCCACGATCCCGGTTTCCAAGCGAGCGAAGACAGTACAAGCCTTAGACCGCTCGGCTACCGTGACCGGTCCATATTTACCATATGCTTTAATATTAAAAAAAAATTCGTTTGTCCACAAAATGTATTTATGTGTTTCGTTTGATTTTCGGGATTAACGGAATTATGAAATTTGATGTTTTCACAATGGTGTAAGATTATGATCTTCTTGCTACGAAGACTCGTATGTAGTTTCGTAGAGAGGTATCAATGTTTCGGGGAAACCACTACCCTGCTTCGCGGTATAACCTGATCATTTACTTAAACAACATTAAAAAATATTCCTTATATCAGAAAGGTAATATATTTTCTGCGCAAAAAACTGAAATTTTAATTATCATTTCGATTAATTTTTAGCTCTAGTGTGAAAGGGCTATTCCAGAGTTCTTCAGAGCATAGTATACAACTCCGTGGCTTTGGTCCGCAAGTGGACTACACCGACCGAGCGACCGGCGCTTGTCGCGGAAGTTAGTGCCAACTTTAGCGGATAGAGAGTGTCGCGTGTTCAGCGCAACGGATCCCCACGGCTTTCTAGACCGGAGGGCATAATATAATGCCCGTAAATTACACACATCAGATGTTTCCCTTTTCGTATCTGAAGTCTTGTGGTATTTGGTGTTGCTTGTTAGGTGATTAATCGACGTTTCGGAAGAACATACCGCTTCCATTTTCTGTTTTCAAATATTGGTAGGCATATCCACCTACCAGATCACACCATTTCATAACCCAGAAGACAATATTGCAAATGGTCGCCTCTGTGAAACCTCATTTCTCACATTGTCTGTTCTCCAGCGAAGGCTCTGGCGACGAACAATTAATTATTGACCTTCTAACCACTGCATCACAGTCAGTAATACGGAGACAGAGTAAAAAGGGATTGGACAGCCAATTCAAGGCATTAAATTGACAGATTTAAAATTTATTAGTCATTTTATTGCGGCTATTGTCTCGCTTGGAATAAAAGGGTTTCAATCTGTCGTATTCTTTGTGACTGTCAATATTCTAAACCAAAAATCCGCAATCTGTGGTCCGCGGTTCGATCCGATTAGAGGATATTTTAGTGCTTTAAAACTTGTGTAGAATGATACTTTCAGCTGTGGATGGTTTCGTTTGTAAATGTTGTCAAATATTTTATTAACTTTTAACCTCCACATTTTAAAAGCCTGACATTTTCTTCATCAGATTAAATATGTTTTTTTTTTTCAATTATTATAAATATATTTCAGGCTTTACTACTTTCCCTGTTATTATGTTTAATTTGTAATGCCTCTTCAAATTACGTTCACAGAACAGATGTGACATTCCAATGTTCAGAGAACATTCAGCACGGTTGTAGTAGTCTATTAGCACCTGCTCAAGCTGGTTCCTCGCTCGCGGATTTTTTCTTTTTACTTCTACCCTGAAGATGGAAGCGATACGTTCCTCCGAAACGTCGGTTAACACAATATCTACACGGTGCCATATCCCAGAAGACTGCTTTCTTCACGATTGTATTCCTCGCCCCTGTGAAGGAAGAAATGGAACAGGTTGGCAGAACTGAACATTCGGGGCTGCCCGGAGGTCAATAGATCGACATTGGGCAGGACGTTAGAAGTTGGTCCTGAAAGAATTACGGTTGTAATTGATTATATAGTGATTTTGTTGAATGTGAAATTGATACTGAACTGTGGTTCTTTGAATTATAGTATTTCTCATATTCACTTTGCATGATATGTATACAGTGGCCGTCTTGTAGTGCACTCATATTCACTTTGCATATTAAGAAAAATGTGAACTTCATGACGTCATGTAAGCCTAATTGCTTCGGGTCGAAGGGTCTGAACTGTAATATCAAGCGACGTTCACTCATAATTCTTTAAATATTTACCCAAAATGTTTTAAGTTTTTATAAGCTTTCAAGAAAAAGCGTTCTTAACTTCAAAGTCATAATCTTATCATGTGACATTTAACCCTTTAAAGTACAGTCATTATGGGTAGCAACAAAGGCCGCGCCATAATTCAAGCGGTTAGTCGCTGGCTTCCCACCGCGGCGGTCCGGGTTCGATCCCGGGTCTGGTCAAGTGAGATTTGTGGTGGACAAATTGGCTCTGGGGCAGGTTTTCTCCGAGTACTTCTGTTTCCCCTGCCAATCTTCATTCCACCAATTGCTCCACAATCACCCTCACCTATCATCTGGGGCTGGTACAATAGGCCAGAAGTGGCCGCAGTACAAGGGACTTAGTCCCACCCCCAATAGCAATAAAAAAACCTATATGTACCCCTTGCTTCAAAATTAAACACTTACATTTCTGGATTTCGCAAAAATGTCGGGTGAAAATTAAAAGTGGATTGTTTCTACATGAACATTAACCAACTCATGTTTGCTATGAAACCGAATTGGGTTTTCCGTACGGTAGTAACTGAATTTTTGTATATTATATTTCAGGCTTGGCAGAGTCAGTAAACGATGAAATAACGTACAAAACGCCTTACTAGCAGGGTTATGGCTGCTATTAATAACAAGGGAAGAAAGGGTTGCTACAATAATAGGGTATCTCAATTTGACTGTTTTGTGGGCGCTTCTGTTATCTCCTTGCGTGATGCAAGCCTCCCAGGTCGTTAGTCGATACGAGGCCCTTATCTTTGTTCCTAATGCAGTTCGGGCGGGGGGGGGGGANTCCGCACTCTTTTGTTTTTTTCCGTAGGGCAGTGGGGGGGGGGGGGGGTACAGGCAGATATTTGTTCTTGGCATTTTTTATGCCCCCCTGCATTGTGCTACACATAGTTGAGATTCCACATATGAAGGGGCCACGTCGGCGTGCACAAAGGCAACAGGCCCAATGAGACGCACAATAAACAAAATCAATATTAGCGGGCGCTCGGCAACCATTCCCGAATGGCTGACCGAACATGGTGCAGAGTATTCTGTGCATTAAAATGAAAATGTCCACCCAAGGGCTGGTGGGCTAGGGGCTGGATGGCCTAGGAATTGGGGTTCTTTTCCTGACAGAGTCCACACCGTCTCTGGAGTCAAACCCAGCCTCCTACCGAGTGGGTACCAGGGGTTATTTCCTCGGGTATAGAGCGGCCAGGACGTAAAGCTGACCACTCACGTAGTTCTTAAGTCAAGAATATGTGGATTTAAACATCCACTCCCCCTTATATCTTCATGGCGTAGTGCTTAATTAAGGAATAACTTTGCTGTTGTACCAAGGAGCAGTTGTCAGAATGTAATCATATGAAGTTTGTATATGTATCTAATTTAATTACATAAACATAAAGGAATTAATTAAATAATCATAATTCGGTCACGAAATGAGGCCATTACGAGTAGGTTGGCCTCTTTTGGCTTCAGAATCTGTGCCGCAGTACAGCTGTCCCTGAACAGAGCCTTCTAATCGCCATCTTGAAGCTTGTTTTGGTAGTCCGTGATATCCTATTTGGTGCCCTGCTGAAGCCAAACATAAAACTGATATATGGGTCTTAGAGCGGTATCGCACTAGGATGCCATGGCGTCCAGCTGCCAGATGGTCGGGACTGAATTTCAATTATAAATCTTTCGGTGTCGAAATTGGACACGTTTGAAGGAAATATAAATACACACAAGCACATATACACGCACGGACGTCAGTGGACTGGCCTCAGACTGTCGCGTGATGTTCAGTTGGCCTTTGCCTTCATGGCAGCGATGCCAGCAGCATTAGCACTTGGCATCTTGGTTGGCAGCGATGCCAGCAGCGTTACCACTTGGCATCTTTGTTGGCAGCGATGCCAGCAGCGTTAGCACTTGGCATCTTTGTTGGCAGCGATGCCAGCAGCGTTAGCACTTGGCATCTTTGTTGGCAGCGATGCCAGCAGCATTAGCACTTGGCATCTTTGTTGGCAGCGATGCCAGCAGCATTAGCACTTGGCGTCTTGGTTGGCAGCGATGCCAGCAGCATTAGCACTTGGCGTCTTGGTTGGCAGCGATGCCAGCAGCATTAGTACTTGGTATCTTCGTTGGCAGCGATGCCAGCAGAATTAGCCCTTGGCATCTTTGTTGGCAGCGATGACAGCAGAATTATTCTTTGGCATCTTGGTTGGCAGCGATGCCAGCATAATTAGCTCTTGGCATCTTTGGTGGCAGCGATGCCAGCAGAATTAGCTCTTGGCATCTTGGTTGGCAGCGATGCCAGTAGCATTAGCACTTGGTATCTTTGTTGGCAGCGAGGCCAGAATCATTAGCACTTGGCATCTTGGCAGCGATGCCAAGTTAGAAGTGCTGCCAGGTGCGATATATGGCCGAGATGCTGGCAGCTGCGCCAGGGCCTCCCGTTGGCATCCTAGAGCGATACCGCCCTAAGAATGAGGGTAGAGCTTGGAATGCCAAGCTTGGTGCTATCGAAAAGAATGAGAATTGTTTAACACACTGATCGGAATTGAAGGCAGTGAATATTAACATAATTATTATATTTTTATTTTTATCCCGAAATATGTTGCTAATTTATAGTCTCCTTCGGCTCCTGGTTTATAAATAATTTTCTGGATGTGTGAAACCTCTTCTCTGTGACGTACATGCACTGTAATGTAATAGGGGTTGAAATTGATTTATAATCGCCGTGTTCTGTTCCCGTAGCAACAGACAAATGGTATTTAGCCGAGTGCTTCGTCTCTACCGCTCCGATCTCTCCACAACCAAATCCGCCTCCTGTTTTTGTTCTCCTTGGACTCCATTCGTTTTCATTACATGGGATATTGGCTCCGCTGCTTGGGATAGCGGTCGGGGATTCACCGCAGTGACTCAGTAACATTTGTGGAGCCAACAAATAGATTCTTTGCGTCCGGCAGAGAAATGTTTGGTGTTCCATTTATTAACACACACACAAACACACATACACTATTTTGAACAAGACTGCGAAAAGTTTACGTAAAGGCAGCACCGGTTTATTGATGCTTTCATAACGTGTTCCGACGGCACTGCTCGCAGTTGTTGTTGTTGTTGTTGTTGTTGTTGTTGTTATTATTTTGTGTATTTCTATGTACTCATGCTAACCTTTGAATTCGCCTCTATGCTGTTAAGTTTCACGTAAATAAACATGAATTGAATTATTATTATTATTATTATTATTATTATTATGTTAAGCTGCCACACAAATAAGTAAGAATTAATTGGGTTATTGTTATTATTATTAACTTCTATATGTGTATGTATGTGTATTGTCCTTTCTCACCACATAATGGAATAACCATTCGAAATGTACTTACTTACTTTATTTTTCTGAGAATTAACTCTGTGCAGTGAATCTGTTCATTTTTACATGTTTATAACTGGAATGTTAATATGCCTCAGGAGGTCTACAGCTGAAATGTCGAAGCTACTGTTTCTCTTAATGTGATTCTTTAGGAATGTTTTTTCCCAGTTGCAGAATGTAATAATGTGAATAATTAAGCATATCCATGTGTTACCTAACACTCCCACTTCACAGAATATACATTTCGTCTCCAGTATAAAGATCAGTCGTTTAATGCTGTTAAGGAAATACTCACTCTTCATTATACAAATCAAAGAAGCATGTAAATGCGCTCAATGGCCGACACGCCAGACTGTTTATGTTGAGGAAGTGTTAGGAAATGTTAGTGTAGTGTTCCAAGGAGTTATGGGCCCAACACTGAAACACTATGGCGTAATGTTCAAGGGAAGGAACAGGAGTGTAGCGGTCGTTATAATCGGAAAGCAACATTTGCCTTGAGAACCGGAAGAAAACCGCAAGTCAAAATACAAAGAATTTCAACTGAGATTCGATTCAGTAACTCCCAAACAACTCCGGTAGGCAAGTACAGAATGTAAACGAAAGGCACGGACAAACTTGGGGCACGAGGTCAACGTACCACAAAAAGAAAAACTGTCCGTAACAACTTGTGTCCGAAAACAATTAATTTTTGGATTATGGCTGAAAGAGTACAGGTATAATAAGTGCCCAAAATGTCCTCCATGAGATTCAGTGCACTCCTCGACACGTCTCATCGTGGTTCGCCGCATCCGCACAAAGATGCCGGGGTAGTTGCTGATAGTCTGACAGGCATCCACAGTGCGATGGTGAAATGCCTTTTCGTTGTCAAGAGGAGCTGCATACAGAAGGGTTTTAGGTGCCAGCACGTCACAATATACAGGGTGATTCACGAAGTTTTACCACCACTTAGAGCATTCCTGAGGTAATTTGGAATAAAAAATGTTAAAATGGTATCCAACTCATAATTAAAGAGATACAGTAATTTGAAAACTGGCGAAAAAGAACTTTTTTCTTTGAATTTCAGTCAAAACAAATTAGAAATACAATACAAACACTTTTTAAATCGTTAATGTTTTAGGAAAGAAGCATTCAAAACCCAAATTTGTTTTCGCAATTTCTTAATTTTGCATTGTGCAACATTTTTCATCGATTTTGTGTTACAAAATTACATTATTTTCAGCATCCCATTCTGTGAACATAGCAATGGTTGAATATCACACCCTTCTATCAATCTGTTTCCTTTAAACTGTAGTGCTTTAGAAGACGACTGGATTTACATAAGATTTTCAAAAATGTCTCCCTGCACGTGAACACAATGCGTCGCACGCAACATTCAAACCGGTCTACCTTATCTGCTGACATAGTTGACTGGAACGTATGGTCGCCCACGCTGAAGCATAGCGCTGTATTCACAATGATGCGTTTCGAAACATCTATTGTTACTCCGTAACTACTTAAAATCGACCACAAGTTTATAAAGAAATTTTGCAGGAAATAACCACAGGAATATGTACCATAAGCCGGGGTAAAACTTCGTGAATCACCCTGTATACTGAGTCACACTGGACGGTGTCGTCAAATAATTCTCTAATGATTATGAACTTTGTAGGTAGAAACTTATAGTTGTGAAAGATATATTTTCAATGTTGTATTTACGATTTGTATAAATAAAATAGTTTACGAGACAGCCTTCATCTATAAAAGAGCAGAAAACAAATGAGCTCAAATTCCCATATCCTATCGGATAACTAGAAATTAGAATCGGAGATTTAGGAAACGTAGGCTCAAGTCCGCTGTAACTGATTTTATATCCCAAGCTGAAATATCTTAAGGACATGAACGATGCACCATACTTACACTGTATTGATTTTCAGACAACTCCTGATTCTGTTCAACCGCCAGTTATCGACCGGCCGCGGTCCTCTGAACCTCCCACCCAAACCCTTGATCATCTACCCCTTGTAAGCCTCACAATTCACGCAGAGGAGTTTCCTGTATTGAGGGAAGTTCCATGCGATGGGCAGTTCAGTGATTTAATTAGCATTTGATTCTGCGAGATAGAAAGGGAACCCCTAACACACTGACTTGTAGACCCCAATTAATTTGTATTCCACATAATACAAGTGCACACACCATAGTTTCCAATAACAGGCGTCTTTCTTTGGGCGGCCGCACACCAACTGCGTCAAGACAAGCACCAAGACTTGAGACAAAAGACGCAGTTCTGCTTCATTCGTGAATCGTCAGCATCATGACAGACCGGTGTGCGGCGGTTTTCATAGTCTCATTCGTTTAAACTGTGTTCCTTTCTTTGCGTCATGTCGCAGACATCGTGTCTTGACTGTTACATGTCTAGACGCATGCCGGTGTGCGGCCTACCCTTCATGACGTATGAACTGAAGCCTTTAAGGTATAGAGATGACGTAGTGTAAACCGAGAAGGAATGTTAAATTATTCTGAATAGGGGATACAAGATTTCAGGTTCTGACGGCGGTGAATATTGAGTTTATATTCTTCTTCTTCTCCACCTCCTCCTCCCCCTTCCGCCAGTTGGATTAGGCCAATAGTCTGTTCCGGGTTCTATGAATTTCACTTCTTTGAAGCTTACCAGGAAGTAAAATATTCTGTGAGAAGGCTACGGTAACTCACGCACAACCCCAGAAACTGAAGCCCTGGGTTTTTCTGACAGGGTTTGCTCACATAGGTGAGAAGGCTTATATCTTCGGGACGAATACACGGCGTCATGTCCTAGAATATCCATAATTTTAAGTTAAATAATTTCGGGACAAATTCTTTTTGCGATCGTAAAAATCTTTTCTCTGAGAAAATGGAGACATCTCTTTTGATTACTTCTTTCTGCGCGTGTCCCTTCAACAGCACAGTCCGTGAAGTAAGTTATCGACTACATTAAGAATGTTGTTGCATGCTGAGGTACGAAATAATAGAGCTATATCAAAATTATAAGTGACATTTATCGCTGTTTTACTCCATCACATTGTTTTTATGGTCCCAGTACCTCAAGGGATCGTTTGTTGTTTTACAGCTCAATTAAATCCCAAACAAATGAGTCCTACTATGCAAAAGAGTTCGCACCTTTATGGGAAAATTACAGTTCTGCGAACACGACTCATTTCTCGAGTATGGTGAGGAAGTTCAGATTCTTGAGTTTTAAAAGCGGAAAAATCTATATTGAAAATATTTCTTCCTGAGACAGCGATCAAATGAAAAATAAATTAAATGTACAGTACTTTTAGCACGCATGGGAGGGGTGGAAAATGCTTACAGATTTCTGGCCGGAAAATTTCAGGGAAAGCGACAACTTGAATTTAGGCATACATACTTTCTTACTTACTTACTTACTTACTTATTTACTTACCCATGGAGTTTAGCCCTTCTTGAAGGGAAGCCAATTCTGTAGGTACTCAAGAATTTCCCAGCATTTTATGGAACCCTAAAGTTCATTACCGTGTTCACAAGAGCCCTCCACTGGTCCCTACCCTGAGCCACATCAGTCCAATCCATACCATCCCATCCTATTTCTCCAACATCCAGTTTATATTATTCACCCACCTACGCCTTGTTTTTCCAAGTGGTCTCTTTCCTTCTGGCTTTCCCAACAGTATTCTATATACATTCCTCTTCTCCTCATTCGTGCTATATGCCTTGCCCACCTCATCCTCCTTGACTTGATCATTCTAATTGTAGTTTGAGAAGAGTACAAGTTATGAAGCTCCTCAGTATGCAGTTTTCTCCAACCTCCTGTCACTTCATCTCTCTTCGGTCCAAATACGTATTCTCTTCAACACCCTGTTCTCAAGCACCCTCAGTCTGTGTTCCCCCCTTAATATAAGAGACCAAGTTTCATACCCATACAGAACCAGAGGTAAAATTATAGTTTTGTATATTCTAATGTTTATGTTTTTGGAGAATTAAAATCTCTACAGAATGGCATTTCGCGAAAAACCGCAGCTTCATTATGCACATCATTTACTACCAGCAGTTTGATGGAATTTAATTAAATATTAACTTTGACGTAATTTGACATGTTCTGTCTTTTGATATATAACACAGCGTATTCCATTGGAAGTCCACTGGCGTTTCGGAGGAACTTTTTGAAGAGCAGCAAACAAGACAAGCGGAACTTTGCGTGATGCCTGTTCCATGCTGGTTTTTTGCTGGCTTAACTCTTCAGCCGTAAATAAAGAGGTGACAGGTTCCTCCGAAACATCGCTTGAATTTCAGTTGACTACGCGGTTAAGTGTACCAGAACATAGAACTCTTCATAAGGCCGGATGGAAAAATCTCACAGCTCACATTTACTGAGCTTCTTCGTTTCCTTCCCACATTTTTCTTTTTCCCTGTGGAAGGGCTGAAGAGAACATTTTATGTCCCACTGACCTATAAATGAATTAATGCATAAGGGGTGGGCCCTTCCGGGTCTTGCACTGCGACCTTCAATAATCTATTCTGCTTCCCCTCTTTAGTTCAACCCTCTATCAATCCTACACTTCGAATGAAATGTAGGAATTTGTTTATGGGGGCGTCATAAAAGTCACTTGGTCCATAAAGGACTGACCCAGGTGACGGAATCTTATCTAAGCTGTGGTATCAAATCATATACGACTGGTGCTGAGCATACCGCAGAAATGCGAACAAGCCTAGAATGGTAAGGATAAGGTGTTTCAAGGGATAGAGTGTTTCAACACTGATATAGACCCATATTTTTTAATGCTAGTGGGGTGGGACTAAGTTCCTTGTACTGCGGCCACTTCTGGCCTATTGTACCAGCCCCAGATGATAGGTGAGGGTGATTGTGGAGCAATTGGTGGAATGAAGATTGGCAGAGGAAACCGAAGTACTTGGAGAAAACCTGCCCTAGCACCACTTTGTCCACCATAAATCCCATTTGACCAGACCCGGAATCGAACTTTGGCCGCCGCGTTGGGAAGCCAACGACTAACCGCTTGAGCTATAGCGCCTCCTAATATAGACCCATTCTTGCTCTTACTGCATGGTGAGACTATTAGGTACTAATTTTACTACAACATTGACGTGTTCTACTGACATTTGTAAACACAAATTTACGTCAAAATCGGGCAGAATGAAAGGCTACGTGGCACAAAACTTACATCCTTATGCCAAGCGAAAGTTGTGCATAACCGGAGAAATATTCATCGAAGAATGAAACGGTGAATGTATCAGACAAAAGGTTTAGAAAAAAACTAAACGTGTTTTGTGTTCAGCACACTTTTCTCCCAGGCCTTATGATTTTCCTGGTAATGAAACAAAAGTGATTTTGGCTGTGTCATCCTATAACTCCATAACGGTCGGTCTGATGCTTATCAAACTTTATACTGGAGAACCTTGCAGAACTAGCAATTGGCCAGACTGTTCTGTGGGTAGATTTCCTTTCTGTTGTTGGTAACTTGAGACAGTGATTCCATTTTTACTTAAGATATATTTGACACAATATATAAACTTATTGCGACATATGGTCACGATCACCAAGGGACTCGGACCCGAGAAAGACTGCGCTGGCAAAGACCAGCAGCATATACAAAAGACATACCCGTCCTCTCGTCAGAGAGGTCGCCCCACAAAAACAAGACCGTAACTGTCAAACGGTAATAATTAATATCTGGTCATGAGCCCCAGAAGAGGGCTCGACACCAAGACTTGCTGACTGACCGTCAGTCGCAATGTGACTTTGACTTCGAAACTTATTGCGTGGATCTGTGTTATGCTGCAATAGACCGTTTTATGTCTAAGATAAGGATGTTTGAATGAATATCACATTTTCTAAGGAAATTTAGATCTCTTGCGGTCAAGGATTTATAATGTTACCTGAAAAACAAATTTAATGCATAATCCGAATAGGCAGGCATACCTAACACCATTAAATATAAATGAAAATAGGTTCGTACTTATATATTTTTGTGAGATTCTTGCGAGACCTTTGGTGACAGACCCCTAGTTCTCAGTGACAGAAAATGGCTGTTTAATTGTACCTCTGATCTCGCTGTTCGAATGAGGATTATGAATGCAGTTGACTTCGATATGAATAATCATATTTTAACGTGCTTCTCCGTGTGACACTTGGCTTGTTGAGTCATCATCAGAACTTGTTCAGAGTTTCCGTGAAGCCCCTACGAAATCACGAACTGATTTGTCGGCAGGCCCACATTTGTGAAATTTTCTAGATTCTTCTATAATTTTCCCCTAGATCTAGAAGTGGCAGTGCTGTCATGAGTTCACGTATATTTAGTTACAATTATATCCCACAAAAAAAAAGTAAATTTACCATTATTTCAGTAAATTAGTTTTTGACTTTGTGGACAACCTGTACAGCTAATCACACGCGTTTATTTACGTAGAACGTTTAAAAGGAAGACAATATTCACAGCGTCTATTTCCTTATTCCACAAGTTTTTTCTGCCTGCTATTATATGCTATTGGAAGCATATCAAGAAATCTTATGTCATTCAGGGCACGGATTTTCTGCTTAAATTTTAGGCCTTTCTTTGTTGACGAAATGAGTGATCTTTAAGATTTTGCTCTATTCAAATGATCTCACACGAGACCCATCAATTGAAAAGTGAAATTATGCGTTAGTTTAGAATAGATAAGCTGAAACTCACTGTAATTTTCTTGGTTCTCCGGTTTGGATCATGACCTTTCGAGAGCCTTAAAAAGGACCGAGACAACTCCCACCTCAGAAGCCTATGTTGTCCTTATTCTTAATCTTATCAAAGGCTTCATAAATTCCAGAGCTTATGAAACGTCATCATCCGACAATCCAGTACCTTAACAAAATTAAGTTTATGTTAATTTCATGTTTAGAGATGGTCAACAGAAGAACTCGGAACTTGCAACCATGAAATTCTGGTCTTAAAATTGTAGTAGTTAGGTTGAAAGTAGCGAGGCGCATTTGGTCAGTTTCACGACTTAGCACATGATTTACTTCGTAGCACAACGCAATAAATTCGCCACAAAATTAAGTATGTGTGCTGCAGCTACTCCATGAGCCGTCCACTTAGAAGTGTTAAGCATAACCGTAAAGCACATATATAACTCTAAGTCCAATTCAGTGTGTCTCACCACGAAATGTGGCATGTCACGAAACTGGGTAGGCTTTGCGCATGCTCGGATTGTGTAGGTTACATGAGACGAAGGCTGCTAGGACACGACAGTTGCGCAATAAACAAATCATGCTGCGTTTCATGTACGGTGAATGGTACGTCTGCGTGCAGTTTTGTACGATACTTTTGCATAATGATATAAAAGAAAGGTACTTTGAATACTGACAGAAATTTGGTAGGGTGGGAAGTGAAGGAGAAACTAAGGAGTCCTGGTTGCATTCTTTGTGTGGCGATAAATTGATAAAGTACATAGGGGATGTCGTTCATATACAAAACGATGTGCTTTCGGGGGATGTTTCTTCAGTGTACGAATTCACAGTAGCGTTAAGACCGGCGAATTTGAATCGTAAAAAATATTTACATGAAAGTTAGGGAGGAATACAATTACGTGCAGTGTTCCATACGATATCTCCCCTTATAAAAAATGGTAGATTCTTAGTTGTCCCCTCCTTCATATAGTTATATTGAACGGCTGAAAAGGGAACCTGTCGCAAAGTGCGACACTGGCATATAGAGCAGCTGACTTCATTTGGAAGCTTCAACTGTCCATTCAGCCTTCCACTGAGATATGAATGTCTCTTGAGAGCAAAGATTAAGCTTAAGGCCATTTTGGATGTGACGCCGTGTAGTATGGTACGAACGTTTCGGATGGAGATGATGTCTGCATCCATTATATATCAGACTGTACGGTGCTCCATCCTAAGAGGCCTTAATCTTATGTGTCTATCACTATACAGTGCGTTCAGTTAAGGAGGAAACTTCGCAACACCGCTGACCGGGCCCAACATTCCTCACAGATTGCTGCTGTAACTGCCGATAGCAGAATGAGTCATTAGCGCTGATAAACGCGCGCCGTTACAGTTACAGAAGCAATCCGTGAGGAATGTTGGGCCCGATCAGCGGTGTTGCGAAGTTTCCTCCTTGATTGAACGCCCTGTATTTTGTATACTACTGTTAAACTATTCTTAACGACCGCTATAATTTTTGGAAAAACTTTTTCATTCTGTATTTAATTGTCCTAAATGTATTAAGATGACGGTTTTCTGGTGTGTTACACCGTGTAGTCTGGTAGGTAAGCACTAACGTTGCAGTAATATCTACTACTTCAATCTTCAGGATATAAGACGAAATAAATATGGCACCTTCGTGGATTTTGGATGGTGTTCTCATTTTCTCTTGAAAACTGATTTGGAAAGGAAATGCAAATAGCAATTCGGGAGAATGTCATAACCTGATGATGGAGCCAGCAGGTTCGTAACTCTCTACCAGAGTAAACGGCGTCACATAAGATATACGTAATCATAGTATTCACTGCTGTGAGAGTCTGTCTTCAGACACTAGTATGTCCTTTACATAATTACTGTAACAGAGGAAAATGATATACAGAATTTCTACGCACAGAAGCGTGCGTTGTATTGTTATAATAAAGATCTGTGTGTAAAATTGGAGCGGTTCGTGCGTTACGGGAAGGACAATTGTAATCCTGATTGCAAAACTTTCTTCCTGTCCCCAAATTACTTCTACTAATGTTCGCGGCAGCGCCATAATTTTTCAGGAGAAGCTATAAAGGCTGTCCATTGCTTACGCCTTCTCTTTACCGCGTTTTATCAACTAAAGAGGTCATTTGACTTACGGACGAAAGTGTCAAGCTGATAATGAAACATAAATGAATGCAGAACGGAGTGGTAATCGTCTATTTTAAACTCCTGTTCTGTGTCACAGACAATATACGTGTAATATATATAATTTTATGCTAATGTAATGTAATATAAAAAAGTAAAGCAATCCATGTAACAGGCCGTGTATAGGCCGCGCCATAGCTCAAGCAGTTAGTCGCTGGCTTCCCACGGCGGCGGCCCGGGTTCGATACCGGGTCTGGTCAAGTAGGATTTGTGGTGGACAAAGTGGCGCTGGGGCAGGTTTCCTCCGATTACTTCGGTTTCCCCTGCCAATCTTCATTCCACCAATCACCCTCACCTATCATCTGGGGCTGGTACAATACGCCAGAAGTGGCCGCAATACAAGGGACTTAGTCCCACCCCACTAGCAATAAAAAAATAGTTACTTACTTACTTACTCAATGAGCTGAGCCCTTCTGGAAGAGCTGCCAATTCTGCAGCTACTCAAGAATTTCCCTGCATTTTATGGAACCCGAAGGTTTATTACCGTGTTCACAAGAGCCCTCCACTGGTCCCTATCCTGAGCCAGATCAATCCAGTCAATACCATGCCATTCTATCTCTCTAAGATCCATCGTAATATTGTCCACCCACCTACGCTTTGGTCTTCCCAGTGGTCTCTTTCCTTCTGACTTTCCCACCAATATCCTATACGCATTCCTCGTATCTCCCATTCGTGCTACATGCCCTGCCCACCTCATCCTCCTTGACTTGATCAGTCTAATTATACTTGGAGAAGAGTACAAGTTATGAAGCTCCTCATTATGCAGTTTTCTCCAACCAATAAAACTATACAATTATTATCCTTGTTCTTCTCTTCACAGAGCTCCACATGTAACGGTGCCCGCATTCTATTTCTTTTTCCCTTGGCACTACAGCCCCAGTGTGCCTAGGCCTACCTCCATGAACTTCTCCGTTTACTTCGGTTTTTCTAGATCTTACACATTCGGTAGGACTCCTTGGGCCGGTGATCAGCTCGTCGCAAGGCCTCTACTTGTACACAAACACAGAAAAACGCACACACACAAACTAAACANATAAGAATTCAGTTCGTACCTCACAGGAAACAGATCCGAACCCACGATCCCGGTTTCCAAGCGAGCGAAGACAGTACATGCCTTAGACCGCTCGGCTACCGTGACCGGCAGTGTATAAGAATAATATATAAGAATTCAGTTCGTACCTCACAGGAAACAGATCCGAACCCACGGTCCCGGTCTCCAAGCGAGACGGTGATGCCGCATTCTTCTTGTCTCTAATCAATTTGGACTCCGCCATAGCGCTCTCGTGCACTGAAGCCGCTAGTCTTTGCGCCAACGAAGAAAGAAAAGATTGTTGGAAGTGGGACGCAAAGAACATATGAAGTTGAAAGCGTACGGTATGAAAGTAGACGGGAAGTCGGTGAGAGGGGTGAAGGAGGCAGTCTCTTGGATGCAGGTAACCAAGGGACAGCTCTCCGAGTAATTATATAGCCATTCTGAGACTACAAATTTTCCAAAATATTTTGGGAACGGCAACGAAGCTGAACAGAATTATACACAGCTCACTCAGGAACATGAATTGAAATGCGTACAAACTGTGAGAACTCCGGAGAGTAACAAATGGCACCAGCTCAGTAATGAAAATTCTGTTTGCACGAAATTGATAAAATTTCTCGAGGGCATTGCTCCATGGCGTTAGTAGACACTGAACTTCATCGGAGGTAAACTACGTTCTCTTGTTTCAAATTAGAATTGCATGTGTAGCTTTAGTATAGTTGGCTGAGACACTATCATAAAAATTGTAAGGTCACGGGTTCGATTCCAAATGAATTCACCAGATATGGCCCTAGGGTCGACTCAGCCTCTAACAGAAATGAGTACCAGGAATCTTCCTGAGTGTAACTAGCGGGAGGCGCGTAAGGCTCACAATCTCACCGCCATCTGTGAGCAGATTGTCTAGAAAATATTGGATCCTCGACGTCTCAAAACCCTATGGACCTCCACGGCCTGTTACAAGGATAGCTTTACGTTTTTATTTTTTTTATATGAGCTACATATGTATAGAGATCATGAGTTGATTCTTTTGAGCACGGAAATGATTTTAGAGTTCCTGAAAAGGCTGAAAATTTTTAGTACATCAGAAACTCGTAAAGAGGACTCTGCCTCTCGGAGTCGAATCCGGATCACCCAACATGTTGATCTGAACGCAACGATTTTACCCTTTATGCGGTATCAGCTCCGTTCAAATTTCGGCCGAGACATCGGGCGTGCCGACTGAGGCTTTTTCGTTTTTTTCCTCAGTTCACACAAATTCCAGAATTATCCCTCAATTATACCACAATAGTTTCCTTCAAAATCCTTTGAAAGTCACTATCATTCATCAGTAATCCTACCACCAGACGCTACACAATCTCGGTACTGAGAAGGTCTTTCAGTAACCTGCAAGGGAATAACAGAATTCAATACGGTAACCTTCCGAACTGAGATCTATAGATTTCATGAGAATTAACTTTGTGCTTGCGTCTTAGATAACCGCGTGTTTGGGTCTGCTCTCCAGAATGATTTGCTCGATTCATTTAGCTTCGCGGAAATGTTGACAGATTTATCTCGTTGCAGGCCGAGATGGAGACGTCTTATTGTTCTGTTTGAAGGGAAGCAGGAATTGGCAACTTGCCTATGTGACTTTCCGCTGTCGTATGTCGCGAGAGGACTGGACAGAGTTGGCTCCCAACCTCTTGTCTCTGACCAATTCAAGTTCTCCTACTTTGCCAGTTGGTGAAGGACATCAAAAACCAGAGACTAGATAACTGCGGAATTATGAAAACCTCTGTCCACAATCTCCGGGGAAATTGTGTGGAAGCCTACAAATCAACCAACCAACCAAGCGATGCTAAAAATTTTGAGTTTCGGGTGCATTGAAGATTCGATTTTATATTTTTTCACGGTAAGACATGAGTCAGTCGCTCCTGAACTGGAAAACTGAAATTTTATGTTATACACCTTAACATTAGGTCTCAGAAGTTCCGCGTATAGAAGATAAAGAGTCTTATGCATGTTATTACATTATAGACTCTATGTCTGTTTTGGCATATAGTGTATTTTGAACTATGGTGTACTAATTACTTAATATTTGTGTTTGTTCTTTGTGCCACCAGTTCGACATGTTTTTTAAAACATTCCTAAGAGCTACATTATTGAGTAACTATCACACAAGGGCCGCGCCATAGCTCAAGCGGTTAATCGCTGACTTCGCACCGCGGCGGCCCGGGTTTGATCCCGGGTCTGGTGAAGTGGGATTTGTGGTGGATCTTTGAATCTGGGATGTGACACCGTGTGGACTAGTAGCTGGTTATCGAGTTTTCGGAGGTGTCTTCTTCCTCTGTCTTCAGTGGAGCCAGTACATTACCCCGAAACAATGGTGAATGCCTACCAAGAAAACGTGGAATCACTTCCCTAGGAGCCGGTTTAACCCCCTTGCCCCAGATCTCAAGTAATTCTCTTCTTGGAATCAAAATAAAATTTGTTATTTTACGCTCCATGATCTTCACTGCAGTTATTATTTTCTTGAAATCAAGATTATTTGCCGAAGAATAA
>NW_019722439.1:583259-602057 GCF_002891405.2 Cryptotermes secundus | reverse complement strand
AGACTAACGTCCCCCTCCCCCAAATGAACATTTTATCAAAGACAATTCGGTATATGTATATGTTGAAAGATAAATAATCCCATGATATTCCTAAAAACGTTTTAAGAATAACGATATATATGGGTAATTAAAACAGATTATTTGGATTTTAATAACATGTATATAATTTCACAGGAAATAATATAGACGTGACAACGCTAAATTTTCATTCCGAAATTTTGTATTTCACACTTCAGTATTTTCGCGATTTTGGGTTGGTTTACGTGACTTATAAGACGGGTTAAAATGTACAAAAGATTTGAGTCTTCTTGGCACATAAAAGTTTAGTAAAAGGTCTGTGGTTCCTACCCTCCAGTCAGCATTACTTAGACTGAAGACTGGAAGAGTACTGCATGTTGCCTATCTAGCTTACAGTTCTGTACAGAGGTTTTTATACGCACCACGTTAATTGAACATTAAAAAATCCCTTCATTTCTCCTTTATACTTGAGCGTCCGAAGATTCTCATAATAAACATCCATTATTTCCTTAAGAAATTAATCCATTGGTCTTTGTAAAATAGAAGCAATATAATTTCTCTGAGGCATGAACTGAAGTTCTAATGTTATTTACGTGTATCTAAAGCGGCCTCCGTAGTCTAGAGGTAACGTTCCCACGTCATGACTCGTGGTACGCGGGTTCAAACCCGGCGGAGGTCGTCGAGTTTTTAAGGGCGGAAAAATTCAGGGAACAAGTCCTCCGGGAGGGACTTTAAGCCGTGTGTCCCGTGTCGTAGCTTTACGGCACGTAAAAGAACCTCATATCTCCAAAGGAGGTCACTGAGCAAAATTAACGGACGTTTCCCGCCCAACAGCATTCTCTAATACCTCTGGTAGATGGGGGAAGCATTATAGATACCTCTCAGCTAGTAGACCCGGTCTCACTGGCTGGGCGGGACTGATGGTAAGCACCAGTACCGGTAGGATATAGAGACTGGTAGAATATCATAGAGGGAAGCACAATGGACCAATACTGGTCTAAGTGCATGGGGAAATCCACCCTCTCCAATAACTAACTAACTAACTAACTACGTGTATCTATCTTCAGCCGGTGACAGTAGCCACAAAGTCTGAAGCAAGACCTCTCTTCGCTCGTTTATTCTGTGTTTGTGTTGCCCTGAGTTTAGGTAGCGGTCTTGCGACGGGCTGTTCACTCGTCCAAGGACTCCTACCGTCTGTGGAAAATGATTACGGAACTGAATAAGAAGACTCATGGGCCCTGAATGGGCTGGAACAGCCAGCGAAAAAAAAAAATCTGTCTTCAAGGGTTTATTAGAAGCTAAGGTAAAATACACGTAGCTCAAGACAAAGGCGCGTTAGTGTCCTGTGTTGTGACAGAGGCGGTTAAGGGGCGGGGTCTAGCCATCGTCAACCGTAGACTCTGCTCTGTTGCATTTACCTGGTTTCTCTTATTCGACTTGAAAGGATGAATTCAAGCAGTAAACACGATAATTTCGTAACGCCCCTCACAACCATGGTGAATTACATACATCATGCACGAAAAGCAAAACCTGCGACTGTAAGCTTCAAACGACAGAACACACAGGAGTTGTGAATGAAAGTGTTCCCTCGGCCCATCCCGTGATGTGTCTGAAGGAACGCAGTCTTCAGTATCGCATTTGATGGTGAGTGAAAGCTAGCCTCCATGGAACTGCGCTATGTAGGTTCAAAATTCTGAGTACCACGTCACACATTGTACGTCCTTTGGGAAGGAACTCGTTCTAATCATACGAGTGTCATAGGTCCGGTATATTTTGTGCCTCAGCCGTTTCTTCCCCCTTGGCACTACAGCCCCAGTGGGCCTACGCTTACCTCCATGAACTTCTCCGTTCACTTCGGTTTTTCTAGATCTTACACATCCTGTAGGACTCCTTGGGCGGGTGATCAGCTCGTCGCAAGGCCTCTACCTGTATACAAACACAGAAAAACGCACACACACAAACTAAACATCCATGCCCTGAGTGGGATTCGAACCAACGATCCCGGTTTCCAAGCTAGCTAAGACAGTACATGCCTTAGACCGCTCGGCTACCGTGACCGGCCAATGGTCCTTTCTAGAAAACTGAAATTAACGCTAAAGTTGGCACTAGCTTCACCGACAAGCGGCGGTCGCTCGGTCTGTATATTTCGCTTGCGGACTAAAAGCCACGGAGATTTTTTCTTATTTCCTACTGGCAACAGTCACGTGTCACTGCAGTTAGTTATTTAGAGAGGGTGGGTTTCCCCATGCACCGCGACCAGTTTGATCTATTGTGCTTCCCTCTATTGTATTCTACCAGTCTCTATACCCTACCGATAAATGGTGCGTACCATCAGTCCCGCCGAGCAAGCGAGTTCGGCCACTTGCTTAGCGGTGTCTATAATGCTTCCCCCATCTATTAGAGGCCTTAGAGACTATTGTTGGGCGGAAACGTCCTGGAATTTGGCTCAGTGATCCCCTTTTGGGGATATGAGGTTCTTTTACATGCCGTAAAGCTACGACACGGGACACACAGCTTAAAGTCCCTCCCGGAGGACTTGTTCCCTGAAATTTTCCGCCCTTAAAAATTCGAAGACCTCCGCCGGGTATTTGAACCCGCGTACCAGGAGTCATGAGGTGGGAAGGTTACCTCTAGACTACGGAGGCCGCCACGTGTCACTGTAACCCACAATTCATTTCCTTCCCATGCTCTATATAATCCCTTTAGCATGCAGTATATTAGTTCGAGCAATGAGTAGAAACACTAAATGACAGGCAGAAAGATCTCTGAAACGGATGTTGAAGAGTGAGGGACCACACTTTGACGGGGAACGCATCACCGAGTTCCAGTAGCCTGCATCCTCAGCAGGCGGAGAGTTGAGTGAAGCGAGGTTGAGAAGTGAGTGTTGCAGCCAACAGTGACATTCATTTCAGCGCTACCCAACCAGCTGCTAGGAGACTAAGAGATTACTGCAAAGAAATCCATTAAAGACATCGCTCACCGGGGGAATATGAAACATTTGTCTTCGGAAGCCCGGGTAATGTAGCACCCGTAAATCAAAGCTGTTAGCTTATTGGTTCGGTACAGGAACATGATGCCTTTAAGAGCTGGGGGGCTTGCGACGGTGGATGCTCGGATTAGAGTCTTCTGATGTATGTTGCCATCTACACGGCAGAAGAGCCCATAATCTTCTAATTATTTTCCAAACTATGGTTTGCAAGTAAACATTTAGCAGTACACTTTCCGTGGGGCTTATTTATTACGTTTTAAAATATAATTATAAATCAATGATATCTTGTTCGTTTTCATCTCATTATGATAAAGAGTGTGTTCATTGCAAATTACAATTAATTAGTTATTATAGTTACTATACTGGTAAAGTTGGGACACGCGGTAGCGTAGTTGGTTGAGGCACTACGCTACAAGTCAGAATGTCGCGGGTTCAAGTCCCGATAAGGTAATTGGATCTTTTTTAATTGACCTAATCCTTCCAGCCGCACTATGGCCCTTGGGTCGACTTAGCCTCTAACAGAAATGAGTACCAGGAATATTCTGGGGGGTAAAGGGAGGCCGGCGCGTAAGGCTGATAACCTTACCGCCATCTATGAGTCGTGTCTAGAAAATGTGGGAACCTCAACATCTCCCAACCCTATGGGCCTCCACGGCCTGTTACAGGGCTAGCTTTATTTTACTTTTACTGATAAAGGTTTACGCCTATAGGAAACGCTGTCTCTCCTGTTGCTCTTAATTTGAGCATAGGGCATCCGTGAAACGCTTTATTTTACTTTAGTTTCTTAATCCTAACACAGTCTGTAGGACTCCTTGGACTGGGGATCAGCCGGTCGCAAGACCGCTACCTATACAAACACAAAACAAACATAGTGAAAAGTCCATGCATTGAATGGGATTTGAACCCACAATCGCAGTGTTAGAGCGAGCGAAGACTGTTCATGCCTCGGACGGCGCGGCCACTGTGATCGGCCCTATAGACTATATTTAAGATAAGTGGATGTTTGTAGGATGTGACATTCTCACACCGAGGGTTATGAAGGCATAAAACACCGTGCAGACCTTTTGAAGTTAACGGAAGTTTCGGAGAAAAACCTGGATCGGAGAAAAAAACCAATCAACAAACCAGCATGAAGCAGTTCGCGTTATGTCCCAGAAGATAGAACTGTTCAAGTGAAGTTCATCTCTCTCAGAATAAACAGCGATTGTTTCCAGAGTTATTATTAACCGTGTGGTCTTTGTGACACAGATACAGTGTGTTTTCTGAGGTATGGATAGAAGTTGTGAACGTTATTTAGATTAGATTCTAGAGGGTTCTGACAATGATGTATAACAATCAGTCATTGGGGTTAGCTCTTCCAAAGGGACCCAACAGAACAGGTGTCTCCCCCCTCACCTGAAGAAGGAAAAGGAGCCACTTTCCGAAACATTATGTTCTATGATTTTTATACCGGACGATGTGCAAAGTAAAAAAAAACAGTAATTCTGACAACTTAGATTAATTCCAGGTTTCAAAGCTTTAAACTTTTTCCAAACGTATAAAATTTCCCTTGTCACTACTGTGCAGATGAAACCATTTAAATGGATCTAGAAATAACAAACAAAACAAGCTCCGTGGCTTATATCCGGAAGAGAACTATACCGACCGAGCGACCGCCGCTTGTCAGCGAACTTAATGCCAACTTTAGCGGATAGAGGGTGTCGCGTGGTCAGCGCAACGAATCCCCACGGCCGTTAATTTCGGTTTTCTAGACCGCTATTTCCTTGAAATAGCTCCTCAATTATCCTCACGAGGCTGAGTGGACCCCGTTCCAGACCCACTACTACTCAGAAAGTCTGGTAGCGCCGGTAATCGAACCCGGGAACTCTGACCACTAGACTACAGAGACAATAAATGAATGTAGAGCTTCCAAGAAATAGATACAGTTGTATGCTGTGACTTAGTGTAGAGTCTAGGTTTATATGTGAACTGGTAGTGATGAATCTTTGAACGTGTTAAGCTATGACGTCCAGTAGTCTGATGGATAATTTCCATACATCACATCTCAGGAGACGCATAATTTTAATATATGTCGTCGTGAGAAAGAATAACTTGGAGGCTCATACCTGTAACGTGTATTCTTGAAGAATCAAAGGACGCCACTGTTTTTATTGCAGTCGTTTGGTTAGAATGAAAGCCTTAAGAAAGACCAGAAACCCAAAAGAAATAATGTTCTCTGCATTAAATGCTTACTCATGTTTTCGAAGTACACCCTCTATTGTCCCGCGCCTCTATACAAGAACCACGTTCACTAAATGCCGTGCTGCTGTTGGCCACAGTTTAATGTGTTAAGTAACATTATGTACAAAATTCCTTTCGTCATCGAGTTCAAAAGAATCAAAATACTGTCAATGAAAAGAAAACAGTTTGGGCGGAGGGGAAGGGGTACGCCTGTGTGAACACACTTCAGGTGCACTGTTGCTGGTGTTCACTGTCGTTGAACACGGCAGAAGCAATGAAACAGAAAAATACACAATCCCATGTCGACAGGACTAAAGAACGTAAAAAAAAAGAGAGAAATAAAATATATCCTTCAGGGTAACTAGAAACATAGGGTAAATTTGTTACACCTAAGTTTAGGTCTGAGTAGAACATCAACTTTTTGTAATACTTGTCAGGGTCAGGGTGTTTATTATTGTTAACTAACCGAGTAACTAACTTCAGAGATCTGAGTAATTCTTAACAATCCGCCAATTATGCACCTACTAAAGAACTTCCCAGCAATTTATGGAATCCAAAATTAATTACTATGTTCACAAGAGCCCTCCACTGGTCCCTTTCTTAAATAAGATCAATCCAGTCCACACCATCACATCCTACCTCTCTAAGATCCATTTTAATAATGTATTAACCACTCATCTATATAATGGTCTTCCTATTGGTTTGTTTCCTTCTAGCTTTCCCACCAATATCCTATATACATTCCTCTCCCCATTCGTGCTACATGCCCTGCCCACCTCATCCTCCTTGACTTCATCATTCTAATTACACTTGGAGAAGAGTACAAGTTATGAAGCTCCTCATTATGAAGTTTTCTCCAACCTCCTGTCACTTCATCTCTCTTCGGCCCAAATATTCTCCTCAACGCCCTCTACTCAAACACCCTCAGTCACGAAACTAAACAAAAAGTAAAAAAAAGAATATACTTCGAGAACCGTGGAGACTGCAACGTATTTTGAAAGAAACCGAAAATATTGTCATTTTGGTAGCGTGTAGCTAGTGCTCTAATTGGCGGAAAGAAGTCACGTGGATGCTGAAGATGACGACTCCTGGGGCTTCCCATTTTCTGCGTCTTCTATTCCTCTCCGCCCAAAACTGGTGTCTGTCATTCAAGCCATAGCGCTTTGTTGAAGACAAAGGTTATCGCGGGGGACACCAAGTCTTGTGAAGTGAAAAGCTAGACATCTGGAGGTTAAGTGGGGAGATGTCGAGGGGATGTACCCATGGGACTTCTTGCTGAGGCGTTGGTTCACTGCCTGCAGTTCTCCTTCATAATACATGTTCTCCAGATAATGTTAGAGTAAGGAAATGAGAGGAGAACGAGATGGATGGGATATGTAGCACGCACTGAGGACATGAGAAATGCATACTGCGGGAGACCTAGTCTTAGAAGAGATAATAATATTAAAACGGGCCATAAAGCAGTGGAATACAAGTGTTAGGACTGGATTCATCTGGCTAAGATTAGTGTCCAGTGACAGGGTCTTGTGATCACCGTAGTGAAGCCTCTGGTTGCGTAAGGTAGGATTTTATTGACTTCTCAAGCTAGGGGATGGATGCCTGAAGGGTCGGATTCCAGTAAGGGTGAGATTTTTGTCTTCACGTAGCCCAGGCCGGTTCTGGGACCACTCAGACACTTATAGAATGGGTACCGAGGGTTCTTCTTCTCGGGGGATAAAGCTGCAGGGGCGTGAAGCTGATCGTTCACTCCCAAATAGTGTCGAGGTAAATAAAACGTGGATTTATACATCCACACCCCCATACGCCTTCTCCTGCTATCTGCACCGTGAACTTACTTCAGCAAATGCAATGCCGACTTGAGTAAACCTGTAATCCACATTCCAGTTCATTCTTCCATCTTCTGGTCCTAATCGTAACTGCTGACAATTCTTAACGTTAATAGGGTGCATCCTGTTCTGTGTCATAAATAAGATGTACAAAAGTAAATAAGGTATGTGTCCACACAACAATATTTTGTATTTAAAACAAAGAAGATGCTACTGTATCAATATTTGCTTTTTATTATGCTCTTACAGACGCAACATGTTTCGACCCTTATACCGGGTCATCATCAGGCGTATAATGATCCAGTACGAGGTTATGAATAGCAATTATCATCTGTGTAAGATTTGAGGCTTTCACGGCGGTGACTATGAAGAAAGCAGTCTTCTGGGATTTGGCACCGTGTATATGTGGTGTTAACCGACGTTTCGGAGGAACGTATGGCCTCCATCTTCAGGGTAGAAGAAAAATATAAGAAATCTGCAAGCGAAGAGACCGTTAGAACCGGTCTGCTTTTAACTATTCTCACGATCTCTTCGCTTGCAGATTTCTTATATTTTTTCTTCTACCATGAAGATGGAGGCGATACGTTCCTCCGAAACGTCGGTTAACACCACATATACACGGTGCCAAATCCCAGAAGACTGCTTTCCTCAATTGTCATCTAATTCTTCAAATTCTTACAGGTAGCATAGATAACGAAAAAATCGAAAGGATAAGCCTTTTGTACATGACATCCGATACCTGGCCGAACATCCATTTATGCTGACAGAGATGTATGCAAACACCTGTGCTAAAAAAGGTAGAGGAAAAAAGAATTCCATTATACAGTAGCAGAACCCTTCACAATAAAATTACTTCTACCCCGCGATGACTGTTCTTACGTTACAGCACTGGGGAGATGTAAATGTAGAAACAAAGGGAAGTATCCGCAAAGCTTCCGGTTGCATAACTGGTGAATGTAAATGATCATGTTTGCAGTTCTAATTAAATTTTACCATGAATTTTGTTACCGCGCTGTGGCAGTAGAAAGAACGGGCAACAGAAAACAAAAACGTGACTCGAAGAGGCCATCAAGGAGTATGACTACATACGCTTCTGTGTTTGTGACTTTGTACCGCGTAGAAACGAAGCCACTTTAAAAACAAATCCTCGTTATTAAAGAATAAATTAATCCCATGCGTGGAAGAAACTACGGGATAGCACCACAGAGCTTCATGCTGAAACACTGCTCTTGTCTTTAGAGGTAATTGCACATGTCATGGTCGTTATGCACAACAGATATTGGCGAAATTAGGAACGGGATGTTCTGTCTGTATGTGTATGTGAAAGAGTGAAAGAGACTCTGTCGCATTCTGTTGAGAACAGAAAAAATGCAGGTCTTTCGGGACAGGTTGCTGAAGATATTTTGACCGAGTAGAGAATTGGCAGAATTCTGGAGAAAATAACATATTGTAACGTGTTATATATCGTCAATCGCTACGCAACGGTCTCAACAATTTCCATTGTTTTCGTTTTTCAGCGATGGACGACATATAAAACGTTACAATATTAAGGAGCTTCATAATTTGTACTCTTCACAAAATATTATGGTGGTGATGAAACCAAGGACGATGAGATAGGCAGGGCATGTAACATGCATAGGGTAGATGAGAACTGCACAAGTCTGGTGCACTGGTGTGAGAATATCGAGTGGATTAATCTGGCTCAGAATAGAGACCATTAGCAGGATCTTATGATCATACGTAACGTGGTTGAGACATAGTTAATTAGCTACTTAACGTACTGATGAACAGATATGCGCATGCGTGGAACAGTGTGCTTGTTTGTGCATATGCTGAATGCAGAACCGGGTCTCACATGCCGCACGTAGCCAACTTGTACGCGTCTTCTCTAAGCGTCGCTGTACCCTTGTACGCCCAGAGGTGCACTTCGAAGTAGTCTCACCTTAAAGGAGCGTCGTGTGTTTCACTTCATTTCCCTTCACCTTCGTGAACCTACTCACGGTAATATCGACCTTTAGGCGAAGTTCTGAATGCAACACCAGCCAAAGGCTGTGAAAAACTAAAGGCGGTTTTAATAGGAAGTGACGAAGGAATCACGTGATTGCTCCAGAAGTTCTAACTGAAAGCACTGCAGAAAGCTTTGACACTTTCGTTAAAATAATATTAACCCGCCTTTGTTTGTGCAGTAACCACTTTCCACTGCATTAGCCCTTGAAAGGGGTTAATTAATTTGATCACCTTTCACGAATACTGGAAGCGTTCAGTATATGAACATCGGGCCACGCAGTTGCATGTGTTCTCATATAATAATGTTTAGTTTATTCTCTGAAGCATAAAATACAACTAAATAATATTTAAAATTTCACATTGTCTCACTCTACTGCTCTATAGAGGGACCATCAATTAATGATGTTCAAGGAAGTCATCGCTTTGCAGTCTAAGAACTATAAAGTAAAAAAAATATATATATCCTGTAACAGGCCTTGGAATCCCATAGGTGAGATGTTGAAGTTCCCATATTATCTAGACAATCGGTTCATAGATGGCAGTGAGGTTGTCATCCTTACGCGCCGGCCACCATTTACCCCCTAAGAATTTCCCCGGTACTCATTTCTCTTAGAGGCTGAGTCAATCCCAGGACCATAAAGCGGCTCGAAGGATTAGGTCAATTGAAAAAATCTAATGACGTTATCGGGATTCGATCCCGTGACCTTCTGGCTTGTAACATATCGCCTCAACAAATTACGCTACCGCGTGCCTCCTCTGGGCACCATATGAAACGTGTTTACAGTCTGTGGACAGGGTTCAGATATTCTGATTGCTACAGGGACGCTTTGAAGGGTGCAGTAGCGGTTTCATCCTTCGCACAGCTTTGGGTTTGTAACGTGCATATTGTAGGATATGGGATTCTCACAGAGGTGGTTTCCACCTGCTTTCGCACTGTCTTGCTCGCGTTGTTTTTTGACCATGAAGAAGAAAATTATATTTTCCTTCGAAACGTCGGTTGACTTTCAACGGACTATACGGCGTGCAAAAAATATCTCGCTTCAACTTTCGAAAAATATTATTAATTCATTGTTTAAAAACGTTTTGCATCTGGAATGAAAGCTGCTTTCTTTTATTAGGCTTTAATCAGTAACAAACTCGGACAAAATTGTTTCTCTATTTCGATCATCAGTTAATTTAATTTTGACATAACAAATTATTGCTTCTTTTCGTTAATTCAATGAAGTACATATTTCCGCTCCAACCTGCTCACAAACAAACCAACCAACTAACGAATTTCCCACCCCTGCGGCCCGGATTCGAACCCGGGTCTGTTCAAGTGGGATTTTTGGTGGACAAAGTGGCGCTGGGGCGGGTTTTCTCCGAGTACTTCAGTTTCCCTTGCCAATCTTCATTCCACCAAATTCTCTATCATCATAATCAGAGGCAGGCTACAATAGCCCAATCAGTGGCCGCCGTGCCGAGTGGACACAGTTGGACTCCACCCCCCCACTAAGCGAATTAAAAAAAAACTTCACGAGTCGCGTACATCCTAAACAATCGCCACTGGCTCAGCTACTCAATAAATTCGCGAATTTTATGGAACCCGAATGTTCAGTATCCTGTTCACAACAGCCCTCCACTGGTCCTCATCCTGAGCCAGATTAATCAAGTCTGTACCACCCCATCCTATTTCTCTAAAATCCGTCTTAATATTATACCCGCATCCACGTCTACGTCTTTCTGGTGGTCTCTTTCCTTCGACTTTCGAACCCAAAACTCTGTATGCGTTTCCCTTATCGCCGCTCTTCTACCCGAACATGCCCTGCCCATCTGAGCCTCCTTGTCTTCATCATCACATTTACTATTAAATTGGGGCACGCCGTAGTATAGCCGGTTTATGCCGGAAGGTCGCGGGTTCGGTTCGCTATTGGGTCATTGGATTTTTCAATTGTTCTAATCCTTCCAGCCGCACTGTAACCCTGGTGCCGACTTAGCCTCTAACAGAAATGAGTACCAAGAATTTTCCTGGGGGGAAAAGGGCGGCTGGCGCATAAGGCTGACAACCTCACCGCCATCTGTGAACCGATTGTGTAGAAAATGTGGGAACCTCAACATCTCACAACCCTATGGGCCTCCAAAGGCCTGTTAATAGGATAGCTTTACCTTAATTTTACCTTATTAATGTTATATTAATATTAATTACATTTAACGAAGGGCACAAGTTATGAAGTTCCTAATTATGCAGATTTATCCAACATATTATTTTTTTTATTATTATTTACGTTACATTCCAATATAATTACGTCATGACCATAGACCAGAAGCTGATATATCCCATTTCCGGTTCGTCATAAAAGATATTGGAAAGAACCTCGCAAATTAATTTTGATAAAGTATCTACTCTTCTGTTAGCTTATCTCCCTTCCCTTCCAATAGATGGAAGAGACTAAAGCCCTAAGTTAGAAAGGCAGATCTTGAATGTAGTTAAATTTCATAGATTCGAGTATGAACCACGTGTATTTTTCAGAGCAGGAAAGTCGTTCTCGGACAATGAACCGTTTACCGTCAGTACACGCAACAGTCCATAATGTCAGTATCTGCTGCTGTCATCAGTAAAGGGGGGAATTTGGAAGCGCTTGTGGCCCGCATTCGGAAGCTCCAAGGTTGAATCCTCGGTCGTGAGACCGGCTTTCCTCAGATTCATCACGTTTTTACTAATTCTCTCCACAGGTAGAGGCCTTGCGACGAGCTGATCACCCGCCCAAGGAGTCCTACCGAATGTGTAAGATCTAGAAAAACCGAAGTGAACGGAGAAGTTCATGGAGGTAGGCCTAGGCCCACTGGGGCTGTAGTGCCAAGGAAACAAAAAATGGATGTTGTTACTGAAATAATACGTAAAAACACGAGATGCTAGACCTATTGTAATTCTACATGTAAACAAATTAGCACGAACACGACTGGAGCTTGAAATACCCAATAACACTGTTTGAGTCAGTCCACTGTTGGTTCAACAGAGTCTGTCTTATGAATTCTGTGTGTGTGTGTGAAGTACAAACCCCACATGCCTCAATTATATGTTCTTAATGGTTGCTACTCCTTCCTCTGTCACCTAACCTGCCCTTACAACGACCTCTCCGCCACAAAACAACAAAAATGGCTGCTAATACAAGTAGCAGCCTCTATTGTGTTTATACACTGTTGCGTGTTTCTTGCCCATTGTTTTGCTACCTTAAGATGAAAGAGTTGGAGCGCTTTAAGATACATGCTATTGTTCTGATGGACAAACTCTGGTGTCACAGTGTGAGGGTTACCTCCCTTCTGGGGGGGTACTTCTGTTTTGTTATAGCGGTCGAGTGAGAGTGTTTCTGGTACTGCCACCTCACATAGGCCAAGCTGGGGAATGATAATTGGCAGGGGAATACAGAAGTGCTACTGCGCCACAGTGTCTACCAGAAAGTGGGAAAAAGTCCGAACCCTCGCGATGGAAAGACAGCGACTGATTGCCTGAGTTATGACTAAACCGTGTACATGAGACTACACGATATCATGAAACCATCAGGGATTGCCACACTCACATCCATACCCCTCCTCCTGGTCGGCCACTGCACATCCAGTTTAACCATCCACCTCTTTACTAGTTTTGCTGATAATTCACGTTTCATAATTTGTATTCTTCTCCAAATATAATTAGAATGATCAAGTCAAGGAGGATGAAGTGGGCATGGCATGTAGCACGAATAGGGGAGAAAAGGAATGCGTATAGGATATTGGTGGGAAAGCCAGAAGGAAAGAGACCACTGGGAAGATCAAGGCTATGGTGGGTACACAATACTAAAATGGATCTTAGAGAGATAGGATGGGATGGGATGGATTGCATTGATCTGGCTCAAGATATAGACCAGTGGAGGGCGTTTGTGAACACGGTAATGAACCTTCGGGTTCCATAAAATGCTGGGAAGTTCTTGAGTAGCTGCAGAATTGGCGGCTCCTCCAGAAGGGCTCAGCTCCATACGTAAATAATTAAGTAAGATATTAATTCACCTCTTGCGTGTTTACGTCTTATGGATAAGGTAATGTTTCAAAAGATTCGGGGGAACATTCTGCTACCATCTTCAGGATAGAGCACCGTCGGTTCCAATAGGGGCGATGGTTTGGGAGAGTTGTGAAAGGAAAGAAACAGACGGTGTACACCAAGAAGCCATCGGCGACTGGCGCTCTCAAGCGGTCACCAATCCAAGTGCTCGCCAGGAATGGCGTTGCTATGGGTCTAGAAGAAAGATCAGTGTTGGTTTCCACACGGTGCATACATCCGAGAGATGAACTGATATTAACAGAGATTTAATGCAACAATTTTATCTCGCATTAAGAACAATACAAATGTAACAGTCATCATTAAGGTCTTCTGCTACGTGATACCGTATAGATTGGTAGATATGTATTTCTCTGGGTCTACTGTAAGTCTAATTATAGCATCTATGGCAACAAGACGCAACAGCTCACATAACTGATGTTCCAGAACAGGGTGCCTAGGGGGATGTTAGGATGTAAGGGTGTGGGGGTGTGTTGGAAGCATGGAGAAAGGCGCGCAGCGGTGAGCGTCCTATTTTACCCTTCGCTAAGTAAATGTAAGGGGATGAAATGGGTAATGAATGTAGAGCGCATTGGAGAAAAGGGAAGTGCATACAGACTTGGGCCAGGGACTCTGAAGACATGAGACCACATGAAGACCTGGGCGCAAATGGAAGGATAACATTAAAACTAATTTGCATTAAATGGGGTTCCAGGGTGCAGACAGGATCACGGTACTGAAATTTCAAAAAGATAAAATTTCTTAATAAGCCTATAGAAGATTGAATAACTTTGCTCTGTATTGTCACATGCTTAGCCTGGTAACGCGACAAGAAGCCAATGGGTTCCGGAGTAGACAAGCGATTTATTATATAAGTTGTTTACGATTACTCAAAAATAACATCTTCTATACGATGCAGCCTGACGAGTCTGTCGTCTCTCACATTTCGTCTTCACTGTTATTCTGTATTCAACTGCTATCCTCTCTTCCACTGCTATTCTTGTTGGCGTGTCTTTGCTGTTTCTTCCTTAGTCCTTAGCTCTGCTGCTTTCTTCTGCTCTCAGTTCTGCTCTGTTTACCTCAATTCTGTTCTCAGTTCTGCCCTGTTCGCCTCTATTCTGTTCTCAGTTCTGCTCTGTTCGCCTCTATTCTGTTCTCAGTTCTGCTCTGTTCGCCTCTATTTTGCTCTCAGTTCTGCTCTGTTTACCTCTATTCTGCTCTCAGCTTTGCTTTGTTCGCCTCTATTCTGTTGTGTTATATTCGACATTCGAACGGTCTAGGAGACAACTTGTTCAGGGGTCCCGTTTCGCGTTTTCGATGCAGCGGTCTCTAGTGTATTCGTTAGGCTAGGAACACACACAGCGATATCGGTCGTACGACGTCCGTACGGTTCATGTCGCATCAAGTAGTAGAATATAAAGTGTAGTCTTAGCTTTCATACGTGACGACATGCGACATCTACCGTACGACAGTCGGAGAGCAAAGAAATGTATTTGGTCACTAGTGTGAAAAGGAAGTCGTACGGCAAAAAAATCGTATGACATTTTTCCGTACGACCGATGTCGCTGTGTGTGTTCCTACCGTCACTGCGGGAACTGCACAAGTTCTGGGTTTTCATTTCCATGGTAACGTCTGTTATGTATGCGTTGTCGTGTGAACATGTTTAATTGTCACCCAGACAATAATGCTCAACCATGGATATGGAGCCGTTGCCTAACAATGGACGCCCGCTCTGACTCAGATATTCCGGCTTTTAGGCGACACGCCACAGTATGTTAGGTCCAGTTAGATAGAGTTATTTACGTATTTTGATAGGGCTATTACGGTAATAGTTTAAATATACGAAGTAGGCTTTATTTGGAAAGAGAGCAGGGTGAAAGCAATGAAATTGGATTCAATTTTCAGATAACATCAGATTCGTGACGTCAATTCAGTCAATCGCTAGCCGTGTACCCAGCAAGGAATAAATAGTGAGACTGTAGCATGCATAGGCTAGGATCATTTCCTGAGAGTTTACTTGTCGCGTCACGGATCGATTCGTGGAAACAGCTTCATTTAAATAAATGTTTCAACAAGAATCGTCACAAACTCTCGTGGAAGCAAAGCCTGAAGGTTCGGCCACACAGCGCTACGTACGCTATGTTCCCTATGTTAGCTGCGTCGCAGAGTGTACATAGCGTACGTAGCGAACATAGCGTAGCTCTCTGTGTGGCCGAACCTTAAGGAAGGAGATATTTACTGGTTTCTGTGACAGCGCGTGTCTGTCTGTCCGTGATGAGCAGGAGGTGACGACTTCGTGAAACGTCCACTCAAGACGTTCAGAGTTTTCGAGTCCAAAGCTACATCCGCGGCAGAAGGGATGACAGACTAATCAAGCTGACGGTAGCTATTCTCCGTTGTCTCTGTCTCACACTTGGCGAGAGCGTCTTATCGGGCCACATTGTGTTTCCTGAATGGCTCCATGATTAAGTTCCCAAATTTTTGTAACAAAACGAAAATATGTAAGGTTTGAGGTTTTCACGGCGGTGACTATGAAGAAAACAGTATTCTGGGATGTGGCACCGTGTAGATGTGGTGTTAACCGACGTTTCGGAGGAACGTATCGCCTCCATCTTCAGCGTAGAAGTAAAAATAAGAAAATCCGCAAGCGAAGACACCGTGAGAACCGGTACAAGCAGACTAAGTCTTCGCTTGCGGATTTTCTTATTTTTACTTCTACCCTGAAGATGGAGGCGATACGTTCCTCCGAAACGTCGGTTAACACCACAGCTACATGGTGCAACATCCCAGAAGACTGTTTTCTTCAAAACCAAAATACTTTACGAAGAACCGGAAGAGTTGATGTGTGACCCTCATGGGGTAAATATGGCCGGGTGAATGTAGTGACATTCTGGGGGGTTGTAATAAAGCAAGATATACATGGGGTAGCCCAGCAGAAACAGCAGCACCAAGGAAGGGAGTGGGCGCCGTCGCTGGCTTCCCACCAATCCCGGGCCTGGTCAAGTGGGATTTGTGGTGGACAAAGTGACGCTGGGGCTGGTTTTTCTCCGAGTACTTCGGTTTCCCCTGCCAATCTTCAATTCACCAAATTCTCCATCATCATATTCACCCGGGGCAGGCCCATAAATGGCCGTCGTGCCGAGTGGACCCAGTTGGACTCCACACCCCACTACTCATTAAATGCCTGTATTACTAAGTAATTAAACCCATTGAACTGAGCCCTTCTTGGGAAGCCGCCAGTCGCTCAGCTACTCGAGAATTTTCGAAAATTTTACAGAACCGGAAGGTGCATTACCGTGTTCACAAGAGCCTTCAACTGGTTCCTATCTTGAGCCAGACGAATCCAGTCCATACCACTCCATTCTATTTCTCTAAGATCCATTTTAATATTATCCTCCAACTTATGTCTAATCCTTTTTAGTAGTCTCTTCGGACTTGTTTCTGGCTGGCTGTGTGCAATCCTCTTCTACCAATTCATGTTACATGTCCTGCCCATCTAATCTTTCTTGAGTTTTTCTGTATTCATATGTAGATGTTTCTAATTTTTCTCCAGTTTCGTTTCAGTCCTTATTGCCAATTAGGAAGTGTCATTTTAACCTACTTAAGCAAAACATTCCAGAACCCCACCAGTTTAAGATATGTTTGTGCCGCTGAGTTATTTATGGCTTCTTCATTTTCGTCATAATCTCCCTTGCTGGGTACTGTGACGTCCTTTGGCCTTAACTTTGCTTTTGATTTATAAATGTCGCTACTTCCTCATCTGAACTCTCCAGGGGACTGGGCGTGTTGGCAGCTCAATAATTGCCAGCGAGGGCATGAGAACTCGTGTATAACAAGTTGTACTTTAACTCAGACAGGAAAGGAGAAATAATACAAGGGTCCAAGCAAAATGGCAGTTACTGGGAACCACAGATTGCCTTCAGAAGCTGGAATGTGCTCAAACACCAATTTCAACTAATGCCTAAAAAACAAGAACAAAAAAAATTGTGGTTTTAGTCCGCAAGTGAACTATACCGACCGAGCGACCGCCGCTTGACGGCGAAGTTAGTGCCAACTTTAGCGGATAGATGGTGTCGCGTGGTCAGCGCAACGAATCCCCACGGCCGTTAATTTCGGTTTTTAAGGCCGGAGCAGCTATTTCCTTGAAACAGCTCCTCAACTATCCTCACGAGGCTGAGTGGACCCCGTTCCAGACCCACTACTTCTCAGAAAATCTGGTAGCGCCGGGAATCGAACCCGGACCTCTGGACCTGTAGGCAGGAACTCTGACCACTAGTACATTAATCTTTTCTTTTTCGTGGGAATGTGCTGGGTTGTATTGCCAAAACGTGAGCTTAATTTTGTATACAGAGTCTCTAATTCGAGTACAGTGAACGTGTATTTGAAGGACAAGTGAAGTTACTTTCCGTGTCTCTTTCAGCCAAAATTCTTAGGTCGTAGCTTTTGTCATGGTGGCAGCACTGTGAATTATTAATGTAAAGCTGCCCGCTTTGTATAGTTCTATTTTCTGCAGCCTGAAGTCCCGGTTTCGAAATGTTGGTTGCAACATTACAAGCTGGTGAGAGCGGTAACCCATAGCTCGTTCCATTGCACCCTCAGAAAAGAGAAATCGACTCCGAGGGGTGAATTTAAATATACATGTAGTTGTCTACTTAAGGTACAATTCCAGAATTTATTGCCCTAACCCCTTAGCTTACTTTCGACGTAATTTTATGGAGCTTTAAAATAAATCTTGTCTCGAATAAGTATTATTCGTCCTATTATGTATTCGAGGACCATACTCAAGCAACCGAAGTCATCCCACATGGAGTGGGTCATCATAAGAGCTCTCGTCTCTACCACGTGACTCCACAAACACGCAGTGACCTTCAGCGGGTCACGTGGAAAGCAAAGTAACGGAAGACTCGCGGCGTTGGAAACAAGTCGCGTCGCTTAGTCGCAGCTTCGAACAATCCAGCGACCTTAAATCCTTCAAGTAATTGAGTAACTTAACGCAAGTTTCGAGCGAACACTAGAGTTCGGTTTTCCGCCTCAGCTACGGGGACTGCGCTAAGTTTCTTGAGGTGTAACTTTCATCTTACCCCGTGTTTTCACTCCAGGTTCATTCAGTTTTCCGCAGAAACATCAAGGCGTCATTTCGTTTCTAACTAATGTAGTCATAACACTGACTAAGTCAAGTTCAGAACCTTAGCAGGAAATTATGTATAAAAGCTAGACTGTTCAAGATTAGACACCGAAAACTTTAAATATGTATGGCAAAATCTAAATAAAGCCGATCACAGTGGCCGTGCGGTCTAAGACAAGAACTCTTTTCGCTCTCTCGAACGCTGGGATCATGGGTTCGAATCCCGCTCAAAGCATGGACGTCGATGTGCGTTTATTCTGTATTTGTGTTGTTTATGTATAGGTAGGGGCCTTGCGACGGTCTTGTCCACCGTCCAAGGAGACGTACCGACTGTGTATAGGATTAATAAACTGAAAAAGCTATCAAAGCCCAACAAACGTCTGTAGAGCCATAGATAGGTAGGTGGACGGATGGACGGGAGGACCGACGGATAGATAGATAGATAGATAGATAGATAGATAGACAGACAGACAGACAGACAGACAGACAGACAGACAGACAGACAGACAGACAGACAGACAGATAGATAGATAGATAGATAGATAGATAGGTGGATGGATGG
>NW_019722439.1:582378-583133 GCF_002891405.2 Cryptotermes secundus | reverse complement strand
GGACGGAAGGACCGACGGACAGATAGATAGGTAAATAGGTAGGTAGGTAGGTAGGTAGGTAGGCAGGCAGGCAGGTAGGTAGGTAGGTAGGTAGGTAGGTAGAATAAAAGCTGTGCTGTGAATCGGTTTGTCTAATGCGAATTATATCATTCTTCCATTTGCCGGAATTTCTTTCACTGCTTCGGAATGTAGCAGAGGTTTCAATTGACTAATTAAGACGGAATCCGAATTTGATAATTAAAGTCCAAATATCCCTACGCATATTTGACGCTGGAACTCCACTCTTCCCGTCTCGTCTTGCTTTGAATTCTACATTAAGTGCTGCGTCCATATGCAACACTTCAAATTAATTTCCACCCCAGTAACGTCACTAAACGAAAACGTGGTGTAGCTGCAACTCATTGGCTGCTTTAGTGAGCTGTGGCGTTTTACATTCAAACGTCACTGAATCCAGTGACTGAGGTTAGCCATTTCTAAGGGACCCAACTGCAAAGTGTCTTCCCCCCCCTCATTTGAGGATGGAAACAGGTCAGGTTTCCGAAACGTCGTGTATTCTATTTTCTAGAACACCTGACGGCGGAAAAGTTTAAAAACCCAGCAATTATGAACACTTAATTTAATATTAATATTTTTTCCCGCAGAGTGTATACATGGATTGCTTATGATCCTCAGAACAATTAGCAATTAATTTCCCTGTCACTAATAGTCGATTAGTCTTCGTAATGGACGCAGTGTGTGTTCTGTGGGAGTCATTT
>NW_019722439.1:576727-582190 GCF_002891405.2 Cryptotermes secundus | reverse complement strand
TGTTTGAGAACAGGGTGCTGAGGAGAATATTTGGACCGAAGAGGGATGAGGTGACAGGAGGTTGGAGAAAACTGCATAATGAGGAGCTTCATAACTTGTACTCTTCTCCAAGTGTAATTAGAATGATCAAGTCAAGGGGGATAAGGTGGGCAGGGCATGTAGCACGAATGGGGGCGAAAAGGAATGCAAATAGGATATTGGTGGGAAAGCAAAAGGAAAGAAAACGCTGGGAAGACCAAGGCGTATGTGGGTGGACAATATTAAAATGGGTCTTAGAGAGATAGGATGGGATGGTATGGATTGGATTCATCTGGCTCAGGATATGGACCAGTGTAGGGCTCTTGTGAACACGATAATGATCCTTCGGGCACCATAAAATCCTGGGAAATTCTTGAGTAGCTGCAGAATTTGCGAATCCTCCAGAAGGGCTCAGCTCCATGAGTAAGTAAGTAACTAATTATTCTTAGTGGGGTGGGACTGAGTCCTTTGTACTGCGGTCACTAACTGGCCTGTTGTACCAGCCCCAGATGATAGGTGAGGGTGATTGTGGAGCAATTGGTGGAATGAAGATTGACAGAGGAAACCGAAGTACTCGGAGAAAACCTTCCCCAGCGTCGCTTTGTCCACCACAAATCCCACATGAGCAGACACGGACTGGAACCTAGACAAACGCGATGGGGAGCCAGTAACTATCCACCTGAGCTCTGGCGGGGCCGCTCCGTCTAAGGAGTGAACTGTCTTCGCTGAGATCGTGGGTTCGAATCTCACTCAAGGCATGGGTGTCTTTGTGTGCGTTTATTCTGTGTTTGTGTTTCCTTGTGTGTAGCTAGCGGCATTCCGACTGGCTGATCCCTCGAGCAAGGAGTCCTGCTGTCTATGTAGAAAAGATTGCGAAACTGAAAAAGCGGCCAGGGCCGAACAAAGGGCTGTGGCCATTAAGTTTTGCTAATGTGTTTCCGTGCTAACAACACAGGTTTTGTTAAGGGAGATTATATTAGTAAAGGCAATTCAAAGATCGATTTCTTGTCTTCTTTTACTGCCATTGTAAATGCAAAACTTTATTAATGATAAACCTAGAGAAATTTGCCTTGGAGAATAAAGGAGTAAAAATAATATGCTTGTATTTCCGTTGAGGGCAAGAATGAAAAATAAAGATGCCTAAATAAAAATGAAACTTTCCTCAGGGGTGTAATTTCCTGAAAATTTGAAAGACGAAATACAAGTACGAACACTGAAGTTTCTGACAGAAAAGGAGTGTGTATACAGGGCACCCCAGTGGACATCCGATGACAGATCAAGACTTTGGGAGCAATTAACATTAGCCCCATATCACAGCTCTCCCTACAGTTTCCCCTATTATATTTATTTCTCAACCAATTATTTTTTCTTTTCCACTTACTAATCCACTGTTTCTCTATACCAAAATCACTGATTGCTGCTGAAGGTCGTATTAGGTTCTTCATCGGCGTTGAATGTGGGGTATAGTTGTTCTCAGAAAGGCTGTAAACATTAATATTATGACGCCGTGAAGTTTTGTAGCCTGATGCCCGTGTTTCAGAGTAACCCACTTCCTCCAATTTCAGTGTAGAAAAAGTTGATGTTTGCCTACCAAATTACATGCCCTCGCATCCTCCATCAAGAGCTTCCCTAATGTTAAGAACAGATTTATTTTTATTCCGTGTTCTCCTGGAGGTCAGGGCCCGTTTTTAAAATGTTTCGAATTATTTAAATGAACTTCGCCTAGTTGAGGGTTAATTTCCTCACACTTGACACAGAATTTCTCTGTGACAAAATTACGTTTCCTTGTAAGGGAAGAGGTTTTAATGTCGTGTATTTTGTCTATTAAGTAACATATCTCCTTTCAGGCAACGGCAGTTTCGTTGTTCATCTTTTTTTTTATTGCTAGTGGGGTAGGACTAAGTCCCTTGTACTGCGGCCATTTCTGGCCTATTGTACCAGCCCCGTGTAGATATAGCGAACCATTTCGCGTATTTTTTCTTTTTCTTTTCTTCTACCCTGAAGATGGAAGCGATACGTTCCTCCGACACGTCGTTTAACGCAATATCTACACGGCGCCACACCCCAGAAGACTGCTTTCCTCATAGTCACCGCCGTAAAAACCTCAAATCTTACATACCCATATTCTGTACGCGGAACGGAAATCTTATGAAATATTAAAACATCTGTTAACTTCTGCATTTGAATTTTTTTTGTAACAAGGGATAAGAACAATTCAAAGTATAAAGAAATACGTCGAGATGTTAAATAGGCTCGTTACTTAGTCATGTCCTACAGCACATTTTATGCTTCGAGACTGTTGTTGGTAATAGGTTCTCGTTGGATAAACAATGTATGTCAGTTTGTAGATCCATTTGTGAACATATACGAATATTATTCCTGTAGTCATTATGTCTATGTATGATGACGTATGTGACTGAAGAAGACAGCCATAGTTTGGTAACGACTCGGTAAACAAGTTTCCGCAACAATGAATAAACGTAGAACAATAACTGAACTGTTGGAATCGTGTTTTCTGTTCGATCCATCTCGAGTATATATAGCGAGTTTAGCTGGCAGTTGCAGTCAGTTATAGCTGACGGCCAGTGGGAGCGAGTGGCTATCGATGTCTCGAGTTAGTTGAGAGTCGACTGCTGGAGCAGCGAGTCAGCTACGACTCGGCCGCCAGCCGGTAAGAACGTGAAGGCGGAAGTTGAGGAATCTACATTGTTTGGAGACGTAACCTGTCAACGGCTAGTGAATACAATTCGAAAAGACTGCAGCTGTAACCACTGCTGCTCTACTTTCTCCCATTCTTCTCTAGCGTAAGTAACCAAGCCTAAAAATGCGGCCTGAAATTTGGAAAATTTCCAAAGAAATTTAGAGTAGAACGGCTGACGTCAGAGCACAATGAGAACCGACAAAATATCAGGGAATATGATTTAGGAGTCTCCATAATTTCCGCAGATATCTGTCAATATGTCTTTCTCTCCAGACTGAACGCCGCGAGGCAGCTTTCAATTCTGGAAATTTTCACGGGCTCAGAAAAGTCGAAAACATTGAATGTTGATTGTTATAATGAGGATTTATTCCTTAGTTTGAGTGAAAACACATTAGAAACTGTTGTTTGCTGAACCCAGAAGTTTCAATGGGAATTTGCAACACTTCATCACACGAACCTTTGAATAATTCATAACATTCAGTTCCTACATCACATAAAATAATTCGTGTCTGCGTTTTAAAATTCAGTCGGTTTATGTTTTTTTTTTACAGAAACAACTGATTTTTATCTCAAAATGAAATTAAATTTTAGTGCGGGCCTTCTCTGTGGGTAAATTGCATAGTATTCAAATGTTAAGAAGATGGCATATATAGTAACCATTGTCGTTTAAAGGGTAAATTTATCTGTCTCTTGAAGGAATTTTTCCTGTAGAAATTATGCATTTGTACTCCGCACAAATACTACTATTCAATCAAGAGGAATTTTAATATTTGCTAGAACTTTCGCTGGGCTAACAGGAGACAATGTATTAACATTATTAGACAGACATATCGCCTCCATCTTCAGGCTAGAAAAGAAAAAAAAGAAAAATCCACGAGCGAATAACCAGCAGATCAGGTTCCTAGCTCGCTGATTTTTCTTGTTTTTTCTTCTACCCTGAAAATGGAGGCGATACATTCCTCCGAAATGTCGGTTTAAAAATGATCTACACGGCATCATATTCCAGAAGAAGTCATTCTTTAATTTGATAAAACTTGATACTCTGAATATTAACCATGAAGTGTTTTTAGTTGTTTGTGAAATACATTCAAACGAAAAGAGTGTAACGCTGAGACCAAAAGAAACAGTAAAGTACAATATAAAAGTGTGTGTCATATCTTTGAACCGTGACAAGCAAATGTATGTTCCTTCCAAGCGGAAGGTTTCACTGTCGCTAGCAATTTGGCTGAAGCACAGGTAAACAAGCCTGACACATGTCAGTTGTCAAACACATGTGATGTACATTACGTTTTGCAAGAAGCTTCTTCGTCTATTGTTATTCCTGATTTCATAATTTTGCGTTCTATGAAAATTCTTTATGTATTTTTTTTATTGCTAGTGGGGTGGGACTAAGTCCCTTGTACTGCGGCCACTTCTGGCCTATTGTACCAGCCCCAGATGATAGGTGAGGGTGATTGTGAAGCAATTGGTGGAATGAAGATTGGCAGGGGAAACCGAAGTACTCGGAGAAAACCTGCCCCAGCGCCACTTTGTCACCCACAAATCCCACTTGACCAGACCCGGTATTGAACCCGGGCCGCTGCGGTGGGAAGCCAGCGACTAACCGCTTGATCCACCGCCCCGCATATTGTATATGCAGTAACGGATTTGATCAATGCGTTGCTAGGCAACAGCTCTGTAAACACCATCAAATATGCAACGGTAGAGGAAGCTGTGTTTTCTGCAGATCCGACTGACGCGCCAATTGACTGGCTGGATAGCGATCACGTGATATGTGTTTGCTGTAGATCCATATCGGTACTGCAACAATGTAAGTAAGAATGACAATTAGTTGCTTCATTTCCGTGTTACCTACAGTCTACAACTATCAGTTAACACGGTGATGGACCTTCGGATTCTACAAATACGCGGAACTTCTTGACCAGCTGAGCAATCATTGGCTTCTCATATAGGATTCTGCATCAGAGACATAGTTAGGTACATTAGTTAATTGCTAATGATAGATGAGGCACGCGGTAGCGTAGTTGGTTGAGGCACTGTGCTACAAGCCGGAAGGTCGTAGGATCGAATCCCGATGAGTTTGATTTTTTCAATTTACCTAACCCTTCCAGCCGCACTATGGCCCTGGGGTTAATTCAGCCTCTAACAGAAATGAGTACCAGGAATCTTCCTGGGGAGTAAAGTGCGGCCGGTACGTAAGGCTGACAACCTCACCGCCATCTGTCAGGCGATTGTCTAGAAAATGTGGAAACCTCAACATCTCATAACCCTATGGGCCTCCACGGCTTGTTCCAGGGATACCTTTACAGTTTTCTATACTTTTACTAATGATAGGTTCTCATGAGCACTACTGTGAAAACTGGATATCTTGGAATACCAAGAATAACATTTGTAGCTGAGTGACTAATACCTTCTCTAGTAGGATATTGCTTCGTGTAATTCGCTGCATTAGTAATTAGAATTATTTCGAACTAATACAAATTATTATAAATGTTATTAAAATTATCTCATGTGTTTATCGGTTTTGTCTCAACTTCATATTAAGTTACTAAAGTCAAAATGTAACAATAACATTGTTCCGTTACTTAAAAAAAAAAGTAAAGCTATCCCTGTAACAGGCCATGAAGGCCCATACGGCTGTGAGACGTCGAGGCTCCCACACTATCTAGACAATCGGCTCAAAGATGGCGGTAAGGTTGTCAGCCTTACGCGCCGGCCGCGCTTTACTCCCCAGGAAAATTATT
>NW_019722439.1:562088-576714 GCF_002891405.2 Cryptotermes secundus | reverse complement strand
AATTCCTGGTACTCATTTCTGTTAGAGGCTGAGTAAACTCCAGGGGCATAGTGCGGCCGGGAGGATTAGGTCAATTGAAAAAATCCAATGACCTCATCGGGACTTGAACCCGCGACCTACCGGCTTGTAGCGTAGCCCCTCAGCCAACTACGCTACCGCGTGACCCTTGTTCCGTTATTGGAGAGTGAAAATCAGGAGGAAAAAAATGTATTTCGGGGGGGGGGAAGCATTTATTACAGTAACTACGGAAGGAGACATGCAGAACAGCAACCCCCTTCTTGTGTCAGTATTTTTTTAAATATCCAGAAAAGCAGCTGTACTGCTCGCTTATGCGTTTCGAGGTCTTCATTGTCAGCCCTTTTCTGTTAACTGAATTTCATCAGGGAAAGCACCCCTTCTTTCCCGTTCTTCTTCATTTCGGTAGGTGACGAGGTTTGCTGTGTGTTGAATTCTGATCTCTACTCTGAACGGCCCTGAATACCAATGAAGTGGCGGACGGGTCTCAGAGCGCTGAATATTCGTCCATAGCTGAAGGCACGAGTCATACAAGGCAGACATATTTTTGTGGATATTTGTTTCAATAATACATCGCTATCAAAACTGTGTTAAGTTTCAGTGGGCTTAAATGTTATTAGGAAAGTGATGGAAAATTTCTGTTTCGTGGAAGAAAATGTTTAGTTTCTCTTGAAGTAACTTCCTCTGTTTCTCGGTGCAGATATTCAAACACGCCTACCTCCAACATAATAATAAAGTGTATACATTTCTTAACCAGGTTTCGATCAGGTTCATTAATTTTTGTGTTACACTCAGCTCCTTCAAATCTTGATAACATGATAAATTTGACATTCCCGGTGATGAACATAATTGCAATACTGTCAAGGTCACCTGTGACTGCTCCATATCTCGTACAGAACATATGTTCTGAGTGAGGAATGTTCCAGGATATTCTCACTAGCGCTAGGACACAGTCCAGTCATTTCTTTCTCCTAAGGTTTCTAAAAGAAAAGAGGCGAAATTAAAAATTATGTATAACGAATATTAATATTGTGATGTGACGGCTGAGAGCAGGAATGGTGGAGCCTGAGCAGATGTCCGTTACTGAGCAACGGTTCGGAAATCACGTTACCGCTACAACAAATAACAACGAACGGATCGTTACCAGGTAACACACGGTTCCCGAGACAACGCATTCACGAAGAACAGTAATGGAGCTCTTTGGGGTGATGTTCCCTGTTGGGGTCTAAGCCAGTTACAAAGGCAGTGAATTCATGAATTCGATAAATAAAGGTTCAGAGTAGTAGAGATTAGTCCAAGATTCATCAGACTGACGTCATTCAAAAGGAGTTCAATCCAGAACCCAACATTATTAGTCACGCCAACACCTTATACGTGACAATATGAAGAAATTTTCAAAAGTGGCGCCACCGGCGTTTCAACATACAGACCCACAATTCTAAGGCGGTCCTTAAAAATGTTCGTAAGCTGCATAAATAAGTTTTTAGAAGCATTTCTGACTGACCATTTGATTTGGAAAATATGGGCTATTATTTAGGTGAAAGTTATATGGAGTTACATGGGAAAATGTCATAGCTCAAGAGTTTAGTCGCTGGCTTCCCACCATGGCGGCCTGGGATCCATCCCGGGTCTGGTCAAGTGGGATTTGTGGTGGACAAATTGGCGCTGGGGCCGGGTTTTCTCCTAGTACTTCGGTTTCCCCTGCCAACCTTCATTCCACCAATTGCTCCATCATCATAATCACCCGGGGCGGGCTACAATAGGTCAATCAGTGGCCGCCGTGCCGAGTGAACCCAGCTGGACTCCCCCCCCCCCATTTTTTTCCCNTACAGCCTCAGTGGGCCTAGGCCTACCTCCATGAACTTCTCCGTTCACTTCGGTTTTTCTAGATCTTACACATTCGGTAGGACTCCTTGGGCGGGTGATCAGCTCGTCGCAAGGCCTCTACCTGTACACAAACACAGAAAAACGCACACACAAATTAAACATCCATGCCCTGAGTGGGATTCGAACCCACAATCCCGATTTCCAAGCGAGCGAAGACAGTACATGCCTTAGACCGCTCCCACCCCCCCATTAGGGAATTTAATTTTTTCTTACATGGGGAAAACACGCATAACGAGGAGCTTCATAATTTTTTATTTTCTTCAAAAAGTGTAAAGATGCAATGGAGGGTGGGTTGACCGGGACGCTTACCTTCTCCTGGCTGACATAGGCCTGGACGGGAGGCCAGTATTAAAGACATGGGAGTGGAGGATCATAAACAGGTTCATGTTTCTTGGTCTAGAGATTAGTGCCGGACTTTTGGGCACATGCTAAACAACTCATGGATTTTAGAAGTAGTGGGGCTCCATTGAGCAGCTGAGTGATTTATGTTTTCTGCTCCACTGGGTCCGTATGTTATATTTGAAAACAATAAGACATTTTATGGTTGTTTTGTCATTACTTTATCATCACCCTGTAGAGAATAAAGTTGCCCAGTAAAATAAAAACCAACATTTTTATTCCTTCTCATTTTTGTCGACAGTATTTCTATACAGAATGTACGGGACCTTTCATTATTTTCTTTGAAATGTCAACGTCATCCTGCCTCGTGTTTCCAACAAGGACAGCCAGCGTTGACTGGGTTACTGTCTGAGATAAATTATTAGAGTTGCCGGACTGTATACGAAACTTCTGGTCTGCCGCTGAAACATTGAATGGTAAATGCAGCTCCTGGTTTGAATTAATGAAACATGTACAGATGACAGAGATTGATAATCGCTTAACTTGGAAGCTACGCATGACAAAAAAAATATATATTATGTCAACAATTTTAAATAATAGTAGTTCCTGTACTCCTACATACGAAGATCTAACGTGCGTACGTTTAAAAAAAAGGAATTCTTGGTACTTCACGATAATTTATTATAGCAAACTGGGAATATGTTGTAGTGTTACGATGGAAGTATAACTATTCTTTTCGTAAAAACCGTTTTTAATATTATTACTTCTGTGAAATTAATATAACCGGATATTTCGCCCATTGCAGTATCATATTTCACCCTAGCGCTTTTAAATGATATAACTCTTTCTGCTGTGGATTTTAAATTAAAATATTTCTGCGTAATTGTCTAGGTTGCTGTATCGGTTTAATAAATTAGCAATCCCATGTTAGCTGACGTAAATATGTGTGATATTTGTGGCCGAATGTACTTGATGTATACATCGAAGAATGTTACGATTGAAGTTTTCTAGGATAGCACGCCGTGTAGTCTGGTAGATAGGTCTTAACCGGCTCCCTCCATCTTCACGGTAGAAGTATTTTGAGTAGAGCGGTGAAAACTAGTGCTTTAAACGGGAAAGGAAGTGTTAGCCCTTCCTGAAAAGGGTGGGATTGCAGTTCTCAAAGTTAAATTTCATTAAAGGGAACAAAGCTAGAAATTTAAAGGACCCTCAGAATCTACCCTCGCATTTTATTTATGAAATTTGGAATTTTATGTTTCCTTCTATACCTAGTTCTCCCAAATGAGCTGTTATTCTCAGGTTTTAAAATATTTGTTTTTCTAATCTTTTAGCTCCAGCTTCGTATATGTTAACTTCCCCGTCCTCATCTTCCTCTTTAATAATATTCCGGGAAGTGTACGCAGGTTGAAGCTTCTTGATATTGCAGTTTTCTCCAGCCTCGTGTTACTGCGCCCCTGTTACGTTCAAATAGTCCCCTGTTCTCAGACAGTCTTAATTTGTATTCCNAATCCAGTGACCTCATCGGGATTCGATCTCGCGACCTTCCGGCTTGGAGCATAGTGCCTCAACCAACTACGCTACAGCGTGCCCCGCAACCAAGTCTCCTAAAATTCGTAATATAATTCTTACGTAATTTTTTATGGTTTGGAAGACATTACAGTGAACTCATCTATTGATTTGCTGCTTTCAGTTCCATAATTATTTCCATAATTATTATTATTATTATTTCAGACACTCACTCTACAGTTCGTCCTTTTTGTGAGACACAGTCTCACAGAGATACGCAGGAACAAAAACTTAATGACTTCGGCTGGGGAGGTCCTTGTGTTTTCAACTAAGAAATCACTCACCATGTTATTTATGTATAGTTGGGGGGGAGTAAAGATTCAATTTTTTGTTTTCACGCCACCTAAGGATCCCCCTTTTTCACTGCAACCGGAATTACTCCATTAAACGTAGACGAGCTGTCTGAAACATCCGTTAGATTCAACATAGATACACCCACGTTGGAGTGCTGTACTTCATTTTGTTGCACGGATGAGTTGTCTCAACCCCCCCCCCCTCGTGTCCTGTTCACATACCACGCCTTCAAGACCGTGCAATTAGCTCCTTAGGCTCGCCAGGCCGCACTTCGATTTCTTGCTTCTTGTCCGCCGGTGTGCGTGCTGCGTGACTGCCCACGGGAGTATTGGCCGTGTACGAGGGAGGGCCCCAAACCGTTTTAGTTTGAGACTGCAGCGCCATTGCGCCGAATTATGTGCCCTGAAAATACAACCAAAACTCGTGCCAATGGTCTGGCGTTTTGCGGTAAGAGAATATATTCTCATTGAAATATAACTCTTGAAAGCAGAATGGTAACTGTTTGCCATCTGCCTCAAAAATTGAGAAACTCGTAATTTCTCCTGCAGAATATGTCTGTGTTTCGTGTGATTCTCAGAATAAATATCTCAAATATTTTTGTAAAGATTAAAAGCAGTGTTTTGCATGAACGTCTTTCTTCTGGGGTTAATTCATTGCAACCCTACAGATAGAATCATGAACTCCTGTATGTCATGTCTGCCTCTGATTATCAGAGAGAATTTATCCATACGAATGTTTGGTATTGGAACCCGAGATTTCAACACATATGATACCACAGGACTGGGCTTGAGCAAGCTTAATCCAGCTATCATCTCTAAACATTTCCTTAACACAGTGTCTCAGATTAATTGATTTCCAAGCAGTCGCGCTGTATGAGATGTCTCTACTAGCGTTCTGTAAACATCTGAAGGTCTGCCGTCGATAGAGTCTAGATTAGGGCCAACCTGGACATGACGCCGTGTAGGGTTATTGGGAAAGTAATCTCCGTTGAGCTGTTAAAAAACAAGCTAAGAAAAATATTTTATTATATACAAAAAATACGTACATACTTAAGCAACTTCTCAGTGCAGCCACCGCCGGAACTGAGTTCAGCCGCGTTTTGACGCCTTCCATCAACTCATTATTGCTGAAGCGCTATGATCTCAACCAGTTCTTCAGGTAGGTAAAAAGATTGTAGTTACTCGGAGCGAACTGTAAAAGGGGGGAACAAACAACTCCCACTTGAAATACTCCAGAAGTGCTAGAGTGTAAACAGCAGAATGCGGACACGCATTATCATGGAGGAGCATTACACCGGATGTCAGCATTCCACGCCTTTTTTTCTGAACGGCGCTACGCAGTTCTTTCAGTCTTTCGCAATGTACTTCTGACTTTATCGTGATCCCTTGCTGTATGAATTCGTCCATCAGCACTCTTTCCTATCCCAGAATAGAGTGACTATCAGCTTTCTGGTAGGCAGAAAACGTTCGATTACATTTTTCGGCTTGTTAAGCGAATGTGCCTGCAACCACTGATTTGACTGCTCGTTTTTTCAACATTCACAAATAAAACTCGGGTTTTATCTTCTGTTACTTGTACCACGTGACTGAGAAATTCATCGTCATCTTTGTGGTATCGCTCTAAAGGAGTCGAAGTCGAAGCCATCCTCTACTTTTTGTGCCCACCCGTTAATATTTCCGGAACCCATTTAGCGAAAGACTTGTGATAGTCCAGTCTGTGATAATCTCGTTGAAAACAATGCATGAAATTTGTGGAAATTCACACGAAACTTCTTAAATTGTTAATCGCCTTCTTTCACTTTGAACAAGATTGTCACAAATTACGTATGGCCGGCCACTTCGCTCTTCATCGTGAACATTTTTCACCCGCCCAGGTTTGAACATTCTACACGGCCTCTTATATTTCCTTCACTCGTTTCATTTTGGCCGCAAACCCCGTATAATTCACGATGGATTTCCTCAGCAAGCACGTTTTAGCGCGAAGAAAGCGGATAACAGCACGAATTTCGCAGTGGCGAGACTATTAATCGCAGGACACATCATAACTCACTCTGTAAAGACAAGAACAAACACTAGATGACCAGTTATGTGGTGGTTTACAAGGGAATGAGTCATGTGACGCTATCTCGCATGCGTGAGCTCTCCCTCTCTCGTACATTAGTTGCCCAAGGTAAACTTCCAAATAACCTTCGTAAAACTTCACGGCGTCACATCCCAGAGAAAACTAATCCTCAACATCTGTATACAGTTCTACTGTTTCCATCTGATTTACGTGCACAGACACACCAGTGGAACTGGTTTCATTCCACCGTCCTAGCAATGTCAAGATTATTTCACCGGAAGTGACGTGTAGGGCTTAGTATTCATTCTTACGGAACTGAGGACCCCGCATTTACCACTTGACCTGAAGAGAATTCTGCTAATATATCTTAGGGAATTTTCAAAATCGGTACTGATGTAATAAATTTAAATAGACTATATATTTTCATAACTTTCAAGCTTATAATTCTTAATACGAGTAAGAGCCATATATTTCAGTGTTGTGCAATTAATCATTTGGCAAAAAAACTACCGACCGAGCGACCGCCACCTGTCGGCGAAGTTAGTGCCAACTTTAGCGGATAGATGGTGTCACATGGTCAGCTCATATTTTTCTTTCATCCAAGTATAATTAGAATGATCAAGTAAAGGAGGATGAGGTTGGCATGGCATGTAGCACGAATGCGGGAGACGAGGAATGTGTGTAGCATATTGTTGGGAAAGCCAGAAGGAAAGAGACCACTGGGAAGACCAAGGCGTACGTGGATGAACAATATTAAAATGGATCTTAGAGAGATAGTATGGGATGGTATGGATTGGATTGGTCTGACTCAGGATAGGGACCAGTGGAGGGCTCTTGTGAACATGGTGATGAACCTTCGGGTTCCATAAAATGCTGGGAAATTCTTGAGTAGCTGCAGAATTGGCGGCTCTTCCAGAAGGGCTCAGTTCCATTCGGCTGCACTAATCCAAATTTTAAGGGGCACGAACACGAGTAGATGAATGATACAAATGTTTGTGGCCGTATTAACCGGAACTCGCATTGATCGAAACTCGAAATTTACCAGTATTTCCTATTATATTAATTGAAATAACGACGTACCTTGTTACGGATTTGCTACTGTTAATCATAAGCCCTTCAACCTGCATAACAGGCTTCGTTTCCTACCTGATATATTAGAGTAATTACCTGAATGGAACTGAATCCTTCCACGGAAATTAACAGTCACTCAGTTGCTCAATAATTTATCTGCGTTTTGTGTGACCGAAAGTTCTTTGCAGTGTTTACAGCGACCTCTCGCCGTATCTGTCGTCAGCTATATGAATACCATCCATATCCTTAGAAAATATTTCCTTAAGATTCATTTTTATGCAGTAATATAATGCATGAAATTAATTTAATTTTAATTTAACTGGCTCTTAAACCCCTTTGGGTCCTGGCCACTGAATTTGTTCAGTTTCCCGATCATTTTACAGACACTAGGACTCCTTGGACGCGTGATCAGTTCGTCGCAAGGCCTCTACCTAAACACAGGACAACACAATCAGAATAAACACATACACATACCAAACATCCATGACTTGTGTGGGATTCGAACCCATGATCCAGGCTTCAGAGTGAGCAAAAACAATACATGCTACCGTGAAAACACAAAATTATTCGGGATACCTGAAGAAAGGAGTTACATAGCTTAGATGTGGAGATAATACTAAAAACAGATTTTGAAAATAGTTGAATCACAGGGATTAGATTTATATACCCACAACAGGGCCCACTAACAGGCTGTTAGAACATAGTAATGAATCTTTATTCATTCATTCATCAGTATTCTGTCAAGACGACAGGTCCACAGTCTCTTCCAAAACAGTTCCTCCACTTGATGCGATCTAGAGCTTTCTCCTTCAAATTAAAATATCCTCTTCTGTCCCCAAGATCATCCAGCATCTTTTTACGTCTTCTTCCCCGTCTTCTGGTCACTTCTATCCGCCCTTCTATCTTTCCTTCAATAACTTCTTTTAGAAGGCAGTTACCGCGTAAGACATGACCAATCCAATTAGCCTTCCGTTTTCTTATTTCGTGTAGGATATTCCTCTGCTCACTGACTCTAAGTAACACGTCTTCATTTCTCGCATAATCGGTCCAACTGATCTTCTCCATCCTTCTCCAACACCACATTTCGAAACTTTCCAGGTGTTTCTTATCTACTGCCCTAAGTGTCCATGTTTCAGCCCCATACAGAGCGATGCTATCTTCATGTTGAATAAAATATTAGGTAATTTCTTGAGTTGCTGTACGACTATCAGCTTCTGAAGAAGGGCTGCTCTACTTGAAACTATAGTTATACTTTTCATGCTAGGATATTTACTGTAAGGCGAAACTAATATTGCTGCCCTAGAGAAAGGGATCTTATTTAAGAGGCCCGTAATGACATATGGCCGTCGTTCGCTCTATGAAAGGCATTTCCGGAGCCTCTTAATTCTTTGTACAGTTCACAGCTAGCTTCTAACGCCCGCTCCGTCCTTACTGAGGCCCTCACATCATCTGTTTCTTGTCACGCAAATCCGACGCCATAAGAAAAGCGTCAGTAGAGTGAGAAAAGAAATTCCTTTTAAAAATGATCTCCCTTGTCGGCTGTAGAACAGCACTTTGCTGCACTTAAGCGCTACGAGGGTCATCTTGCGGCAACAGTCAAACTGTTGGAGGCTTTCAGATGACGTATTGAATTTCCACTCGAGTCAGTGACGATCCAACTGGAAAAACTAAAACATTTTAGCTGCAGCAAATGATAAAGCTCTACGTGTTTCTGTCAGTCCCCCTTCTTCACATCTGCTTATGGGTGTTGTCCCTCATAATAGCTTTCATATGATCCTGTGGCCAGTTATGGAGCTGGCAGACTGATACTATATTAGCAACTAGTTCCGTTTAAAGGTAAAGTTGTCTCTGTGCTTAACTATTTAACACTACTCCATGAATGTGTAAGGGGGGAGTGGATGTGTCGATCCACATTTTCTTCACTTCGGCACTAATTTTTTATTGCTAGTGGGGTGGGGCTGAGTCCCTTGTACTGCGGCCACTTCTGGCCTATTGTACCAACCCCAGATGACAGGTGAGGGTGATTGTGGAGCAACTGGTGGAATGAAGATTGGCAGGGAAACCGAAGTACTCGGAGAAAACCTGCCCCAGCGCCACTTTGTCCACCACAAATCGAACTTGACCAGACCCGGGATCGAACCCGGGCCGCCGCGTTTGGAAGCCAGCAACTAACCGCTTGAATTATGGCGCGACGTCACTTCGGCTCTGACTGGAGGTGAATGGTGAGCTTCACACCCCGGCCGCTTTATCCCATTGGAAAGAGACCTCGGTAGCCATTGGATAGGAGGCTGGTTGGATCTCGACGACGTGAAGAACAGAAAATTAACACCGGTTCTCGAACTCCGACCCCTCAGTCGTCCAGCCCGTAGCCAGTCGCTATACCGATTGCGCTATCCCGGCTCATACTGGTGTCTCTTAGAAAGAATTAAGATTGTTGTGCTGTTTAAGGATTGAAGAAGTCTATATTCTGGGCTGTAACATCCTGTAGTCTGTTGAAAGTCGACCAGCGTTTCGGAGGATCATTTCGTCTCCAACTTCAGGGTCGAAGAATAAGGGAAGCAAGAAGCCGGTGGCAAATTCTTCGACCCTGAAGTTGGGAACATACTCCTCCTGAATGTAGGTCGACTTTCAACGGAATACGCAACAATATAACCCAGGATTCCTTGCAGGTCTTTCGTTTTCAGTGCCCTCTTCGGATAATTCTTGTTAGAAACAAAATTAATGAGATGGCTATTTTTTTCTTCAAATTCTACCAAGGAGACCTTAACAAACATTACACATTTATCGAAAACCCAGTAACATACATGATTTCAATTCAGCCTAAAGACATTCGTTAAACTACGTAACGAAATTTTAAATTGGGGGCGTCCAATATGTACCCTTAACATCTGTAATAATTTCTTGGTATGAATGACGAAATACATGTAGGCCTACATCTGTCGAACACGAAAAATTAGTATAAAACGACCACGTTTAATTAGGTGCGCTCTCAAACGGCTCCCCCTTCTACACCGAGCCTGTTCGGACTAATTCACTTGGTCGGAGCGCCGTTAATTAAAGCCTTTCACGCAGTTTCAATTGAACGTGATGGCATAATTGACTTATGTGTCTCTAGAACACACAACACTGGTTCAACTTCAAAGGTCCGATGAGAAAAACGTATGTCAGGTCTGTGGCTCACCACAGCCGTGTGCTCTTGATTCATGTGCCATGAGATGAGCTAGCGGAAAGTTCCGCTCCAGTGATTCCCCTACTCTGCCGCTCTTCCGTTTCATAACAGTTGATGTGTCTTTTTGGCCACTTTCCGTAAGTAATGTTGTATTCTGGTATGGATATGTTTGTGTTTCACCAGGATTATCAATCTATATACTCACAGCATACCAGGATTCTTTATCGGCGGGTTCACGGCTGAAATTTGCGAACATTCGCCTATTATCTTCGCCGTCCCTCTGTGGTCTTGCGTGTAAATGTAACAGTTCGAGAATTTCAGAAAAACTTTTCATGAATTTGATGTTCTAAATTTCCCTAAACTCTAAGGTAAAAAAGACCGTCTCTGTGGTCTGGTGGTTAGAGTTCTTGGCTACAGATCCAGAGGTCCAGGTTCGATTCCCGGCGCTACTAGATTCTTTCTGAGAAGTAGTGGGTCTGGAACGGCGTCCACTCAGCCTCGTGATGATAACTGAGGAACTATTTCAAGGAAATAGCGGCTCCGGTCTAGAAAACCGAAATTAACGGCCGTGAGGATTCGTTACGCTGACCACGTGACATCCTCTATCCGCTAAAGTTGGCACTAACTTCGCCGACAAGCGGCGGTCGCTCGGTCGGTATAGTTCGCTTGCGGACACTAGCCACGGAGTTTGTTTGTTTTATATCCACTATAATTTAAATTAGTATCTACAAGTATTTTTATTTCGTTCCCATGATATTTACATGCATACAAAATACAAATTCATATAGCTTACGGGCATTACTATTTTCCGTTTTTAACATTAGAACTTAATGTGACATAAATAACACGACTATATGGTAAAATTATATAAACAAAAAAAATATGGTATAGAATTCTTCCTTTAACTAAAATTGTTTTAGTCGTAATATAATTTAAATTATATTTATAATATAAATGTTCATATACAAGGGATAGTTATATTATGTTCTGTTGAAAAATGGCGGAATCGGTCACGTGGCCTGATTTTGCCACCCCTGGTACAGAACCACAGAAAGTCAGTTCATCTCGCGGTCCTCCAACTTACGCTGCCAGCCTTATTTACATACAAAAAGCAGTTTGGCTCCCACAAGGTTCTGTTAACCTCTCGAGGATGTGCCTATCTTATACACCCACCTGTCAACGGCCAAACACACGCAGTTAGGGCCACTTGCGGCCGCACTGACGTGTCCACCAGCAGCGACCTCTTCTGCCTTAACCAGACGACCAGTTGTAGAGAATGTTTTCATTTGAAATTCACTTGCAAGCTCAGTGGGCACCTTGTGGCACGGTTCACATACAGCATAGCACGAAACAACTTAATCAACTGCATTACAAAACCACCGCTTACATCTATGAATCCTAAAACAATGCAACAGATTTGATAAACGCCTTACCAGGCAGCAACTCCATAAACACGAATATAAACAACAATACAAGGAAACTGTGCAAGAGCACGGACATGTATATGAAGTTTGTTGCCAGAAAACGCAGCGGTAAACATGCATCTACAACAATGGGAGACGGTGTTTTCTAGGGGATCCGTGCGAAGGGGATATCTTAACTGGCACTACAGTTCAGTGACAGAGTTCCGAGTTCTCGGTGGAAGATAGCCACGGGAAGTTCGCAGAAGATATAGCGTGTGATCTGAAGACTTGATATCCGCTGTAGTGCAGTGATATCTGGAGTGTGGCTCCTACAGTTCCTCCGTTTAGTTTGGTACCAGGAGAGAACAGAACACGGCAGGAGGCGGAGGAAGAAGGCGAGGTGACTAATCAACTGCTTTGGAGAACGCAGCAGAGCTACGCCGAGAGGGACTGTTATCCGGAAGGAGTTGAGTGTGTGAACTGTTACAAGCGAGTGTGATTGTAATAATGACGTCATATAAATCGATCCACGAATCCAGAGAAACCACTAATTACTTGTCGCGCTACAAGGAACGTGACAATAATGCACTACTTTTAAGTTTTCATAAGAAATTTATGGCAAGGACATATAATCGTTTTCTATACAGATATATGAATTGCATGGATTCCCATTAATGTGTTACGCTCTCTGAAGATGGTTTTGTGTCACCGAAATGTGTCGAGATTGTAATAATATATAATCAACAAAAAGTAAATTATTTGTATTTGAATGGAAATTAATATTTTATTTATTAACAGCCGATCACAGTAGCCGCAATTTCTGGGACATGAAATATGTTCGCCCACTTGAACGCTGGGATCTTGGGTTCGTATCCCACTCAAGGCATGGATGTTTGCATTGTCCTGTGTAGGTAGCGGCTTTGTGTCGGGCTGATCCCCCATCCAAGCTGTCCTACCGACTGAGATTAAGAGACTGAAGAGAAATGAAACGTTTCACGGATACCCCATGCTTCAGTTGAGAGCAGCAGGATTGGATACATGGACGGACGGACGAGCAGATGGATGGAGTAGAATTCACAATGAAAAGCTGATCATCGCTCAGTTAATCAAGAATTTTCATGCCTTAAATTCAATCAGACGCTTAATTAGCGTATTTATAAAAAAAAACAACGCGGGGCCTAGTCTTAGATACTTGAACTGACTCCACAATTTTAAAGATCATTACTATAAGATCGGTTTTAATATCGTTCTCCATCTACACCTAAGATTCTTCACAACAGAAGAGGATATTCTTCAGAAAGAAGCTTAGGCTGTGTTAAGATTAATAAACACGCTACGAAATTGATATTTGGAACCAGACCTTATCTGTGAAATTGATGATTAAATTCAATTTAACTCAGTTCTTTGTTTATTTGGTGCTTAATCAACAGCCCGAAGGTCAGTTATAAAATAAACACTAGGAAAGGTTGAAACAAAAATCACATACACAGAAAGGAAAAAAAAAAAACGTAACTTACATCGTTTAGAGAACAATGAAAATGAAGTGATGGGCAGGGCATGCAGCATTCATGAAGGGGCAAGAGAACTGTATGTAAGATTTTGGTGGGAAAGCCAGAAGGAATTTTTTTTTATTTCGTCTTTATTTACAAAGCTTGTTCCGAACACTTTGTCTCCGATAAATATATACTGATGAATTATTCCCGAGATGCGGGGAGAAAAGTGTACTGCTCTTCAAGCGGCGTGTCAGTTTTGTCCGATTGTATCTAAAATTGTAAGGTGTTGACATATTAGAGTAAAACCCCGTAATGTCAAGTTCCACGATAATCCGTACGTCGAATCTTAAGTTGTTCCATGCGAAGAAACAAAAACAGATGCATGGACAATTTAATAGGCATATTTTAATAACCTTTCTTCGCGAAATAACAAAAGAAAAATTTGTATTTTGATGCTGACGTTTTCACTTTTCTTAATAACTGTAAACACGTACTTGATGAGAAAGTTCGCTATTGCGGAAATATAACCTAATGACATATTCTCTCTGCGTTCTACCCCACACTGAGACAATTTTGTGCGCAGAGGACAGAATTGAAATAAATTAGCACTCTCGTTGTCATGTTGGCAGTACAGCGTGAATATCTTTTCTGGATTCTGCAGAAGAACTGCCTAGGAGTGGATTCGAGGCGTATGCCTGTACCTCGCTGTTCCTCTGTCAATAAAACCGTCTTATGTAAAGCATCAAACGTGGCGGATCAAGCAGTACTTCGCTGCAGCGGTTATTCTCCTGGGATATAGCGCAATGTAGTTCGTTGAAGGTCAACGGAAGTTTCGGAAAAATACGTCACTAACATTTTCGAAGAACAAGCCACACAACAAACCATCATGACGCAAGTAGCGAGAAGTCCTTGCCGAGCTTAATTTTGCATATACAGAACTTAGAATATTAAGCGTTTTTTCTTGCTTATTTATTTATTTTTATTTATTTACAATTCATTTAAGGACGTTTTCAGTGCCTGAAACTGTATAACTTTAAATGGTAGATGATTTTTAAATACTCAATTCGAAAAGACGCAAAAAAATGAGGTGGCAACGTAAGTGTGATACAGAAGCGGCCTCATAGAGGTAACGTTCCCACCTCATGACTCGTGGTACGTGGGTTCAAATACCCGGCGGAGGTCGTCGAATTTTTAAGGGCAGAAAAATTCAGGGAACAAGTCCTCCGGGAAGGACTTTAAGCTGTGTGTCCCGTGTCGTAACTTTACGGCACGTAAAAGAACCTCATATCCCCAAAGGAGATCACTGAGCCAAATTCCAGGACGTTTCC
>NW_019722439.1:533113-561864 GCF_002891405.2 Cryptotermes secundus | reverse complement strand
GATACAGACCTGGAGTTTGCCTGGAGCTACTAAGGAACACAGAAAAGACGAGAACATCCAGAACACAACGCACAATTACTAACCCCATAACCGCGTCGCATGGCAACAGACTATACTGTATTTTAACCCTTGTGATTGAAAGTTGACTGAATTTATGTAGATACATTACAGGTCGATTTTCGATAGGACAGAGATATTTAAATATAAACTGTAACGTTAAATCGATAATGCACCACAGCTTGTGGCTTTCACTCACTAAAACATAACTTCAGACTTGATGGTCTCGTCTTGGCAACGTCAATGTTACGAAGGATTTACTCTCTGATATCAAATGTGAATTTTTGACGTGGCAGACTTCGTTTGCAGTCCCTGATTGCAGTGCCATGTAATTATCTTTGTGCCTGAGCAGAATATAGAACGTGAGACGTGGAGATCTCACGGAAGTGTCAAGTTTACGGTCTGGTTGAATGTGACGCCTTGTGCAAAGTACATGATATCACATTCTAGAAGAGGACCTGCAATATCTTTAGCTGTACGAATGGCCTCTTCGTCCTCTCCAGAGTAGCTGCTGCAAGTTTAAAGTGCTCGTAAATAACTACCTCTCTCCCAGATTGCTTGAAACAGATAACATGTCAGAATTTATGTTTTTAATTTTGGGCGTGAAACAATTTATCGCGTATTATTATAGTCTCTTGAGGGCGCACTGTGTTATCAGTTGGCCCTAATAAATAATTAGAAAATTGTGGGGTATCTGTAATATAATCAGTATGTTTATATTGCCAGAAATACTTTGTAACTTACTGAGTAATGACATGACTACACTACAAGAACTCTTGGTTTGCAAGGGAGATAAAGGCTTCACGCATTTATTTATGTGAAGTGTTAAACAAGGAAAAGTTGAGGGGATTATCTATTTCTGAAGATAGAATTATCACTGATGATTTGAGCAAGATAGATCTTTTATGCTGTGATTAACAAATGTAAAAATTTATCCGTCACAATAAGCCTATCTCATAATGGACTTATGTCGTAAATTATATTTGAATAAAATAAAAAAAAATTTTCTTATATTTCTTCGGTCATATCCCATATGTTTTATTCAATAAAATTACGTTCATGTACTGACATCGTCTATAAATAACCAATTAAATGTGCAAAATTATGGATTAAAGAGATTTGTGTAACGTTGCCTATTTTTCAGTGAGATTATAGAAAATTGTTTACGTTATGAATAAACCGATGTAAATATATATATATATAAACACGAAACGGTTTCGAAGGAATATTGTTCCACTGTTTACTATTATCCCTTTCAAATCTTTAATTTTATCTATGCCCTTTTTTAATTTCGTATTCTTTGTTGTCATTCCTACTACATTTCTGTCCTTTTATTCCTTCCTTCTGGTCCTTTCTTTATTTTTTATTATTTCAGTTTTTTTTATATGCTTGTCTTACTTTTTGTTCGTATTCTCATTCTACAATTTTCTTTCTCTCTTTCTCCTATGCTCCTCCTTCATTCGTATATTTTTTATATTTTTGTTTTCAGTTCTTTCTCCACTCTTTGAGTATCTTTGCTTCATTAGACAAAGAGCGCAGTTTCTGTGAACATTAATGAAGCGTGTAAACTAGTCGTCTGTTACTTTCTTTAAATCTTTACAGACGAAAATCTTTATACAGTGTTTCAATAATCAATTGTTATCTAAGAGACATCACGTCATACTTTCATTACAAAGCACTAGCCGGGCAATGATGTTTGTTGGGAAAAATCACCTTTTTCTGAGAGCCAAACAAATCCCACAAGTAAACCTTGTAAGAAGATAGAAGTTAACCAAGGTTTCATTGCCTGCAGACTCCTTTCGGTGCCTTGCAAGGCCTTAAGATATATTATTATTAGCTAAATAACGTAGCTACTGCCTTTGGTGAGATGGAAGGGTGTGGTGCCCCGCCCGCCTACCGCTCTCCTTCCGTACACCAATTTGATTTATTTCCATTTGTTATAATTTTCAAATTACTTCTTTAGCTGCAGGAATATCAATTTCCTTTAACATCATGTCTGAATTACCTGCTAAACCCTGCTTACTATAACTCCATCGTGGGTGGCCCCCTCACGTCTATCGCCTGATGTTAAACGTGACTAATTAGGTTAATGATGGAAATGAACTTCCCAATCTGGTAAATTTTATGGAATTTCTAACGAACATTTTTGTGATTTTCTTTTTGCAATTATTAATAAACAATTCGCCTTTCTGGGGTACTTGCTACTTGGTTCTGGGTTATGCTATCGTGTAGTTTAATAGGTAGGTACAAAGATTTCAGAGGAAGAAACAGTTTCCATCTTAAGACCCGAAGAGACAGGCAGCAAATTTTGTTGAAACGTCAGCACACACAGAACTACACGTGCATTGCGTCACAACCCAGAAGATCGATGTTTTCACAAGAACCTGAAATCTCACTTCTGTTTACAGGAGCCTGCGTTATTTCAAGGGACCTATTAAACATTTGTGTTTGTGTTGTTGTTATTATAACCGTTAGCTCTAGAGGAATGACGTAAGAATGAGCACAGAGTTTCGTTTTGTATTTATAAGACTGCTTCATAACTTGTACTCTTCTCCAAGTATAATTAGAATAATCAATTCAAGGAGGATGAGATGAGCAAGGCATGTAGCACGAATGGGAGAGAAGAGGAATGAATATAGGATATTGTTGGGAAAGCCAGAAGGAAAGAGACCACTGGGAAGACCAAAGCTAGGTGGGTGGACAATATTAAAATGGATCTTAGAGAGATAGGATGTGATGGTATGGTTTTGATTGATCTGGCTTAGGATAGGGACCAGTCGAGGGCTCTTGTGAACACGGTAATGAACCTTTGGGTTCCATAAAATGCTGGGAAATTCTTGAGTAGCTGCAGAATTGGCCGCTGCTCCAGAAGGGCTCAGCTCCATAAGTAAGTATTTATAAGAGTGTATGGAGGAAGTGAGGAAAAGTATGTAAACCAGGTTAGGCCTGTGTGTTTCGGAGGGGATCCTCACTGCACTCCTATACAGAATGAGACAGGAATAGAAGCGGTTCGTATTAGTCTCGAGAATGTTTATGGCACGACATAAACCTGCTCATAAACAATTACTGTAATGAAGCGCGGTGTGACGTGGCTTCTGATTGGTCACGTTTCTGTTTTGTTCTACACTGCACGAGCTCCTATGTTATTACTAGTTCAAATTGAGCTGTTACATGTTACCTAAGTAACCAATCATCCTAATAGCAGTTACGAAAAAAGGGGAAAGATAAATCCACGATTAAGTAACAAAGAACGGCCGCGCTAGCTCAGGCGGTTAGTCGCTGGCTTCCCACCGCGGCGGCCCGGGTTCGATCCCGGGTCTGGTCAAGTGGGATTTGTGGTGGACAAAGTGGCGCTGGGGCAGGTTTTCTCCGAGTACTTCGGCTTCCCCTGCCAATCTTCATTCCACCAATTGCTCCACAATCACCCTCACCTATCATCTGGGGCTGGTACAATAGGCCAGAAGTGGCCGCAGTACAAGGGACTTAGTCCCACCCCACTAGCAATAAAAAAAAAGTAACAAAGAGGGGCCGCTACACTGATTTTCAGGGCAAGTTCTAGGTTCAAATACGCACCAAATAACAATCAATATGTGAACAGGGACAAAGGGAAAAGTCAACATTTTAAAAAATTCACTGCTCTCACATAACTTTAAATAAATTAGGAACCAAAACTCAAATGTTTACGGAAATTATGGGATTTGAGGTCCAACAGCGATTAATTTTAACACTTTAATCGGTGGGATGTGACGCCGTGTATTGTGTTAGATTGATACCTGTCTACCAAAACACTGGTATAACATATCAGAAGACCGAAGTTTCATCAGTTATAAATTATTCTGAATTACGTTTCTGACACCAGTAACATGAATGGCTGGAGCCTTTCTATACCCATCTCTATCATATTTTTTTCTCTTCCAACTTTCATGGACCCTCCTCTATTGTCTCTCAAATTTAATATTAATCCCGGAACACTGAATCCTTTCGACGTTCGATACTAGTCAAAGGGTGACTTAGCCTACACAGAAAGGCACAAAATAAAACCACGAACGTTTACCGATGCACCGAGCTGGACTTGAACTCAGCAATTTCCAAATCCTAGCGATTCAAGACACTCAGTTCTTTCTTAGCTGCTTCCTTTCTGAAGTGCTGTGAAGTTGGAATGTTCGCAGTAACGGAGTCATGAACAAGAAACAGCTGTTAAAACGTATAAAACCTGCTTTGACTCGTTCTTTCAAAATTGGACAAGAATCGCTTTCTCTTTACCTAAAGACCAAATGCATTTACGTATTTCTATGCGTATCTGCAGGTTAATGTTTCGCTAAGTATTAATGTAAACGGAATTATTTGCCTACAAATATTTGGGGTAGAATTAAACATGAATAATCTCTTTCAGCAGTTCTTACGGTTTTTGATGTAAAAGTTGTCCCTATGCTTAATTAACTAAGCACTACGCCATGTTGACGTATGGGGGAGTGGATGTATAGAGCCACATGTTCTTTACCTCGACACTGGTTGGAGGTTGGAGGTAATTAAACAAAAAGGAGGTTATCCCACCAGAAGTTTTAAGCTGTGCTTTTATTGTTGTCTATATTCGATAAAATTGTGGCTTACACTTTTGATTGTAATCAACTGTTTCAGTTACATTTTACTCACTTATTACAATTTTACAAATTTCAAATTTTTATGGCGCTGTTTTGACGACAGCTGTGAGAGTTATAAATTAAAGTGGCGATATTTGAGGAACAAAAATTGAGAGGCTAATATTAAAATCTATGTTAGATAAAGGGTTTTCATATAGTAGATTGAATTAGGTTAATACATGAGAGTCGGATTAAATAACTAGTACACTCTATTAGTCTAATTAATTTGTTTTTTTAATTCGCTTAGTGGGGGGGGGGGTTGAATCCAGCTAGGTCCACTCGGCACGGCGGACACTGATTGGCCTATTTTACCTGCCCCGGCTGATTATGATGATGGAGAATTCGGTGGAATGAAGATTAGCAGGGGAAATCGAAGTAGTCGGAGAAAACTTGCCCCAGCGCCAATTTGTCAGCCAAAAATCCCACCCGGGCCACCGCGGTGGGAAGCCAGCGACTAACAGCTTGAGGCATGGCGCGGCCTTACCGAATGTAAGAAATATCGACAAATTCTAGCAAAATTTCTCAAGTAACAATTGAAAATTCATTTTGCTCTTCCAAAATTGTTACATCATGAAAAATAGGAAGATATTGTGATTCTAATAAGAGTATTTTTATAACGTAGTTGGCCCGAAATTGAACTCTAAAATTAGTAAATTCTCAGAGATAAATGCAAGGAAATTTCCGCTTTGCCAACGTCCCATTTCTGTTCCATAAGAGACCCAATTGCTACGATGAAGGTGTCAGTACATGTGCAAAGCTATGTTTTGCATGTAACGCGCTGCTACATGGAGACGCCTGATTTCTCTGACAATGGGCTAGTAAAAACTACATGATAAAACCGCTGAAGCCATGTTCTCACAGCTCTGGCGTGTAATATACTCGGACAGGGGCTGGCAGTAGGGCGAGCAGAGGATTAGCAGGCTGGCTAAGCTAATGCGACGCAGCCAAACCACGGCCACTTCAAGGCAGCAGAGCAATGGATCTCAGTCAGTGGTGCAATAACGTACCACCTACTTAAATTCAGATTTAGTGTCCAGTTATACAGGAAATTTCTATCTGTTCTCTGCTTCACGTTTTACATCGTCCTGCACTCAGTTACATCTTGTGTAGAAATGATTTTGAAAGTATGTACAATTCCGTGCTTCCGACATGGGATGCTGAGTGTGTGAGGTCCGCTCTTAAATAAAGTGCCTCGAATTAAGAAAGTAGATGGTCAGGAGGAGAAACAGTGGGAATATCTTTTGATGGAGGAAAGGTAATACAAGTATTAAACTTCCAATAAGATGTGGCTTATATATATAACTCCATGGCTTCAGTCCGCAAGCGAACTATACTGACCGAGCGACCGCCGTTTGTCGGCGAAGGTAGTGCCAAATTTAGCGGATAGAGGGTGTCGCGTGGTCAGAGCAACGAATCCCCACGGCCGTTAATTTCGGTTTTCTAGACCGGAGCCGCTATTTCCTTGAAATAGCTCCTCAATTATCCTCACGAGGCTGAGTGGACCCCGTTCCAGACCCATTACTTCTCAGAAAATCTGGTAGCGCCGGGGCTCGAACCCGGACCTCTAGATCTATAGCCAGGAAATCTGACCACCAGACCACAGAGGCGGTCTTATATATATATATATATATATATATAGTCCATGGAACAGAGTCCTTGTTGGGAAGCTAATAGTCAGTCAGCTGATCCATAAACTCCTTTCCCTATACGTACACGTATACATACATACATACATACATACATACATACATACATACATACATAGCACTTCTCATGAAGCTAATAGGAATTCAGACATTCTTGGCCAATAAGCATATCATATATGCTTACATCCTTTCTTATACACAGACAGACACGCACATTTTTATGTACGCATGCGCGTGAAAATCTTGCAACGGCTATATAAATCCCTTTCGTACTGTTTTCGCTATTAAGATATCACTTTTAACAAAAGTGGCATATCTGAATAAAGAGAGACTATCCGATACTATAGAGAAATGCAAAATATCCGTGTGTCAGTGTTGCACGAAAGCATAGACTGAGTGGTGGCTCAACCCATCATCTGTACAGTTCCATTGAAGACTCATCAACTAATGCAACAAGATGCTCAGATGCAATATCAGTTATATTCAATGAACAGGGACCAGTGGAGGGCTCTTGTGAGCACGGTAATGAACCTTCTGGTTCCATAAAATGCTGGGAAATTCTTGAGTAGCTGCAGATTTGGCTTCTCCTCAAGGTCTCAGCTTCATGAGTAACTAATTTCAATAAACTTCCCATTTGCTCTAAAGGACAGAATTATCTGGTACTCTTGAGGATATCTGTTATGGCGGCCGCACACCAACTACGTCAAGACAAGCATCAAGACATGAGACAGAAGCCACAGTCTTGCTTCATTCGTGATTCGTCAGAATGAAGATGACGTCAGCATCATGACTCAGGTGTGCGGCGGTTTTCATAATCTCATTCATTTAAACTGTGCTCCTTTTTTTTTTGCGTCATGTAGCAGACATCGTGTCTTGACTGTTACGTGTCTTGACGCATGCCGGTGTGCGGCCTACCTTACAGTATCTAAAAGAAAACTTTATATGAATCCTATAATCATAATATTTAATGCATATTTATGAAACAAAAGTTTTCAGGATACTGAAATATGAAAAAAAAATTATGTAGACTAAATAACTTTGTTCTCAGCTAGTGCATACTCTATTTAGAACCGTGTTTCAGCTTACCCCTTTCTCTTTTTTCCTTCACTGAGATTGGAAAGAAATCCAGTTCCATTGTATTCGGATTCTGCGACAAGTTAAGCCATTTTCATTCTCTTCCCTCATGTTAAAGAATTCTACAGATAAGATTTGTGTTCGAAATCTGTCTGCCGTGAATTTGGGACATCTTAAAGAAGAATCGACTCCCAAGACATCGCGAATAGCTCGTATAAGGGAACCAAATGCAGGGGGATGAACAGAAATCCTACTTGCGATAGGGGCTGCACTGTGTCACGAAAAGGAAAGAGATTTCTTAGCGATGCAGCGTGTGGCAACAAAGGACAGACGTGCAGAAAAGCAGATTGTTCGAACATATCTTCTTGTACAGTAGACAAAACCAGCCAAGATTGAATCTGGTGTTTTTTTAATGGCTAGTGCTAAGTCCCTTGTACTGCGGCCAATTCTGGCCTATTGTACCAACCCCTGATGATAGGTGAGGGTGATTGTGGAGCAATTGGTGGAATGAAGATTGGCAGGGGAAACTGAAGTACCCGGAGAAAACCTGCCCCAGCGCCACTTTGTCTACCACAAATCCTACTTGAGCCGGACCGCCGCGGTGGGAAGCCAGCGACTAACCGCTTGAGCTATGGCGCGGCCTCAACGCTGTCTTAAATATGTGTGAATGAAATAAGTTCTTCTCTTTTTCTTTCCCTTCAAAGAAAGGCTGTTGGCCTGCTTTCGACTTCAAGAAAATGTGTCGTCATGTCGTGCAGTATTTAGGTGTGAACGAAGTTAGTGTTTGTAGAAATAAGTGTACAAAGTTTTGGCCGAGAATCTGATGAAAGGAACAACTTAGGATACGTAGCAGTAGATAGTGGGAACAAAAAAAACTATAATTTTAGTCCGCGAGCGAACTATACCGACCGAGCGACCGTCGCTTGTCGGCGAAGTGCCAACTTTAGCGGATATAGGGTGTAGCGTGGTCAGCGCAACGAATCCCCACGGCCGTTAATTTCGGCTTTCTAGACCGGAGCCGGTATTTCCTTGAAATAGCTCCTCAATAATCATCACGAGGCTGAGTGGACCCCGTTCCAGACCCACTACTTCTCAGAAAAAATCTGGTAGCGCCGGGAATCGAAACCCGGACCTCTGGATCTGTAGCCAGGAACGCTGACCACTAGACCACAGTTGTGATGTGAAACAAATAAATAAAGTGGACTGTAATTAAATCGTGTTTCTCAGATTATAGATCGAAGTCGGACTCTTGTGAATGCGGTAATGAACTTTCGTGATTCATAGAAGACCCAGAATTTTTTTTGCTAGCTTCTCTATAAGAGCTGTGTTCTGTTGAGGTAATTACGAATGACAATTGGAAAGAATGCAAGAGGAACGCGCCGTAGCTTACAGGCGGCTTGGTCAGAGAACATTCCTTGAAGAACTGAAGGAAACAGCTAAGGTCTTCTCAGAATTTCTTGTGATTGTATCGGTATTTGAAAGGGTAGCCCCTAAACCGGCATTTGGTTAGATGGTTATTATGTATTTCTGAACAACTAAACTATTCATATAATGTGACTTATCAAGATAAATACCATGGGCATTAATTTAGTGACCATAAAACTTCTGTCCGGCATGTACTGTCTTCGCTCGCTTGGAGACCGGGATCGTGGGTTCGGATCTGTTTCCTGTGAGGTACGAACTGAATTCTTATATATTATTCTTATACACTGCCGGTCACAGTAGCCGAGCGGTCTAAGGCATGTACTGTCTTCGCTCGCTTGGAAACCGGGATCGTGGGTTCGGATCTGTTTCCTGTGAGGTACGAACTGAATTCTTATATATTATTCTTATACACTGCCGGTCACAGTAGCCGAGCGGTCTAAGGCATGTACTGTCTTCGCTCGCTCGGAAACCGGGATCGTGGGTTCGGATCTGTTTCCTGTGAGGTACGAACTGAATTCTTATATATTATTCTTATACACTGCTGGTCACGGTAGCCGAGCGGTCTAAGGCATGTACTGTCTTCGCTCGCTTGGAAACCGGGATCGTGAGTTCGAATCCCACTCAGGGCATGGATGTTTGTGTGCGTTTTTCTGTATTTGTCTACAGGTAGAGGCCTTGCGACGAGCTGATCACCCGCCCAAGGAGTCCTACAGAATGTGTAAGATCTAGTAAACCGAAGTGAAACGGAGAGTCTCATGGAGGTAGGCCTAGGCCCACTGGGGCTGTAGTGCCAAGGAAAAAAAACTTCTGTCTAATTTCTTCGTTTTCCTTGTTTTTGTTCCTATAATTTTCCTTCGGCTTTCAGTGCGTTCCTATGGTAGAACAGTACAAGAAATTTTCATCTTTGAGAGAGACACACGCTCATACAGTAACGGTTATAAATGCCTAAGACATTTGGTCAAATTATTCTGGAAGTCGCAATAGTGCATAAGGAAAGTCCAATGGATATAAACAGACTTGGCTACATTATAAACAAATCTAAAATAGGTCAGCGTGCTCTTATTTTAATTTCACTTTGGAAATTAGTGTAATCCCCCGAGACGTAAAAGAACTAAAGCGCCTGATTTTTAAAAGCAAATTCCTTCAAAGGGTTTATATTATAATTCCCTAATTTCTGTCCTAGACGAAAACAGGATGAAAGAATGTTCATAAAAATCTGTTTAGTAAAATTATGCCTACTATTTCACCGTTTTTTGACTTTAATGAAAGTACTGTACACGGAGCAATGTGTCTAAAACCACAAAAATCTATTTCTGGACATGATTTTACATCAAAAGTTGCTTTGTACCCCGATAATTAAAAATCTGTCACAAGGTGAATACCAGAAAGTCCTGTCATGCCCGAAACAGTGTTTATTTATGTTCCCCGCTCCGCTACTGAATGAAGTGTCTTGAACAGAACTGAAACATTTTGTCATAGCAACAACAATTAAAGAGATTAGCTTCATTAACTTCCGGTTAGATTAATTACATTTTAGTTTCATGTCCTTCCGCCTCTTTCTATTTGTCTCTCTTCAAGTCCTGATAATGCAAGAAAATTCAACTGTGAAGCCGTTTTCTGTACGAAACTTGTGCTGGCCGAATGAAAAAGAATATGGATGCAGTTTAATGAAGCCAGATTTACACAGTGATGTGAAAGCAAAGATATAAACGTAAAACTCTCGTTCGAAATATCCTCTTTTTTAATATTTCTTGTATAATTCTCATATCGGCTATATGTCGCGTTTTCATAGTGAAGGTTTTTCAGTGTGGCAAGATGGAAGGCACAGATAATAAAAAACGAACACATTTAATGCTTTTGCAGTGTCTCAGCCAAATTCACGCAAGAAAATTATGTAGAGCGGTTTGCGCCCCAGGGCATATGTGTGTATTGAAACTGAGGCTTTTGTGTTATAAAAGGTTATCAGCTCCATCCAGTGTGACTGATAAACGCTTTCTCCTTTTTAATCTTACAATCCTTGACATGTTTCGGTCTGAGAGACCGTCTTCAGAAGGATATATCAATATGGGCGGAAACTAATATTAAAACGTATTTCTTTTATTGCTAGTGGGGTGGGACTAACTCCCTTTTACTGCGGCCACTTCTGGCCTATTTTACAAGCCCCAGATGATAGGTGAGGGTGATTGTGGAGCAATTGGTGGAATGAAGATTGGCAACGGAAACCGAAGTACTCGGAGAAAACCTGCCCCAGCGCCACTTTGTCCACCACAAATCCCACTTGACAAGATCCGGGATCGAACCGGGCCGCCGCGATGGGAAGCCAGCGACTTAGAAAGAGCTAATCTTAATCACTGGTTCGATATTTTAGGTAATAGAGGATACAACGTTTCGGAAACTGGATCTGTTTCCGTCTTCAGGTGGGAAAGGAAGACACCTACTCAATCAACAGTAATTGAGATTAGCTCTAACGGGCTCAACTGAGTAGGTATCTTTCTTTCACACCTGAAGACGGAAACAGATCCAGTTTCCGAAACGTCTTGTCCTCTGTTACCTAAAATTCCGGACGATGGAAAAAGCCCCAAACCCCCAGTAATTCTGTGTAATAATGAATTCTTAAAATCATAATCAACATGAGATTGTAGTTACATTATGCAGACATCTTTGTCACGGTTTCTGTTATATTGTGTAGCACTGGGAGTGAATGTCTGCTAGTCGGATCCTTTCAAACTTGTTTGCAGCGAATGAATATAGTATTATGTTTAATGAATCACACCGGTAGGCACAAGGAAACGATGTGCCGTCAGGAGCAAAGGAGCTTAAGTGGGGAGGGTGCCTTTCCTGACTCAGCGTTCACCATTTTCGTCTGTTCATTCATGAAGCAGTGAATGTTGCAACATACCGAATATTGTAACATTTGAGGCTTTCACGGCGGTGACTATGAAGAAAGCAGCCTACTGGGATTTGGCACCGTGTATATGTGGTGTTAACCGACGTTTCGGAGGAACGTTTCGCCTCCATCTTCAGGTTAGAAGGAAAAATATAAGAAATCCGCAAGCGAAGAGACCGTGAGAACCAGTAAAAGCAGTCTGCTTGTCTCTTCGCTTGCAGATTTCTTATATTTTTCCTTCTAACCTGAAGATGGAGGCGAAACGTTCCTCCGAAACGTCGGTTAACACCACATATACACGGCGCTAAATCCCAGAAGACTGCTTTCTTCATACCGAATATTGTTCAGAGAAGATCTAGTTCATCTCTATTGCGATTAACTTCTGAAATTATGAACACTTCAAGACGTTTGTTAGGAATCTTTAAGGTTCGACCACACAGAGCGCCAAGCTATGTTCGCTACGTATGCTACGTACGCTGTGTACACTCTGCGACGCAGCTAACATAGGGAACATAGCGTACGTAGCGTACGGAAGTCTGTGTGGCCAGTCACGTTGGCAATAAAGGGAGATATTTTTCTGTTCGTATAGCGAACATAGCGTACGTAGCGTGCGTCGCGTACGTAGCGCTCTGTGTGGCCGAACCTTTACACGAGGATGAACTCATTATAAAGCCTCACCTATAGAAGTCGATAACGTAGACGAAAACAGACACACACTGTCAATATGGACAAGGTGTTAATTCGCTATACCAGTACCGGAACCTTCCAATGCCGTGCTCTTGTTACACCTCGCGACCACTGAATGTCGTTTTGATAAAACAGAAATTTGGTTTTAATCTCGAAGGCTGCAATGTACCCTTACTGGGGTTTGCGTGAATTCTGGCAGATTTCTCAGGTGGAGAGTACCTTATCAAGACTGTCTTGTCATTCTGAGATCCAATTTTGTGGAAAAGAGGCGAACTGCCGTTTTGATGAACTCCAAGTTCGGCATTTTGGATATGAGCAGACTAAAGGGGCGGATACAGGTCTGTTTGAAGACTGACCAGCGCTAAATGCAGATACTAAATAAGTGGGATACAAGTTCTTTCATTCGGCTAAAAAAAAAAATATGTATTTTGATTTTCTTTATAATTTTGTTTCTTCACATAATAATTGTTGTGTTATTAAACCAAGGGATAATTGATTCATTCAAATTTGTTATCGTAACACCTAAAAAGTAGAAATCACCTTCAGCCCTGGGCAGAAATAAAAGTATAATATTAAAGTTGATCTTAAGCAATAGAATATGAGGATAAGAACTGGGTTTATATCACTGAGGATAGGGTTCAACGGTGGGATTTTATGACCTTGAAATTCTATGATAGGTTTGATAGCAGTCTTGGCTTTGTGAGTGACTATTAACTTCTCATGAAGGATTCTGTTCCATGCTGAAAATTTTCCTTTCACGCAAGGTGGTGTGCTATATTGTACCTCTTCACAATAGCTCCCTGTCACAAATGAATTATTGCTCCTCGTCTAACCGTATGACGCGAACTAGAATGTTAAATTGATCGTACAAGTTGCCCTTTCACCTGAAGTTCTTTTATATCGTTATTAAATTCAGTGTTCAGCATGGAGACGCGTGGCCGCTGTAAGGAACCGATCACGCGACTATCTGAAATGCCATTAAACTTTGAGTGACGGATTCTGATATGTCACGAAGCTTGTAATTCGTTTATATCCTTCCTGACACAAAATTAAATAATAAAGGGTTGAAAATTTATTCACAGCCCTCTTAAGAATGACTACTAGCTTCAAGTTTGTAAATAATTCACTTGCAGACTTTGTGTCATATCCTGTGTCATGTTAGGACTACGTATTTGACCGCATTACATGAACTTACGCAAAGAAACAAAATCATTATTCAAGAGGTAATAGTCACTCAGTTATAAAAGAATGACCCAACATTTATCGAACCTGAAGATCCATTTCCATGTTTAGAAGATCGCGCCACTGATGCTTAGTGTGCGCCAAATGAATGATGTACACAGATTTCCACCCTGTTTCTTCATGACCCATCTTAATATTATCATCCAATTTACGTTCGGTCCCAAAATGTAATCATCCCTCAGGTCTTTCTGACCACAATTATGCATTCATTTCTTGCCCTTCTCACTCTTTCTTCACGCCTCGCCGATCTCACGCCCGTTCACTCCAATCATCTCTTTTAATTATATAACCCTAATAAAGTGGCCTCCGTAGTCTAGGGGTAACGTTCCCACCTCATGACTCAAGGTACGCGGGTTGTGGAATTTTTAAGGGCGGAAAAATTCAGGGAACAAGTCCTCAGCGAGGGACTTTAAGCCGTGGGTCCCGTGTCGTAGATTTACGGCAAGTAAAAGATCCTCGTGCCTCTAGGAGACCTCTGAGCTAAATTAGGCAAAATGTTTGCCGCCCAAGTAGTTTCCAATGCCTCTGGTAGATGGGGGAAGTATCAAGTACCGAGGGCCGACATCGTTGGCTGAACGGGGCTGATATCACGCACCAGTACCGGTAGGGTATGGCGACTGGTAGAATATCAAAAGGGGACGTACAATAGATCAACAACTGGTCGCGGTGCGTGGGGAAACCCACCCCCTCCAATAATAATAATAACCCTAATAAAATTTGACGAAAAGTGGAAACGTCCTCCAGCCTCCTGTCACTTCCTCCCTGTGAATCCGAAATATTCTCTTCCACTTCTTGTTTCAGTGAGGCGAATTCCGTGATTCCTACTTCCACGAAGGAGCTTAAAATCCACACCTACACAGAACTGCAGATGTAACTACAGTTTTGTATGTTTTAATCTTCGCCCCAAGCGAAACAGGCGAAAGGCAAAATTCATAATTTTTATGTTATTTTAATAGTTTATACTCTTGCTAAATTTTCACACAACTTTTAAGTCTCTGAGAAAGAAATAGTGTTAGTGTTGTCATGTTATACAGTAGTAATATTCACAGTGAAATGACGTAAAATAAAATGTGGAAAGAGCTCTTTCGTTATGACAGTTCTAAATGCTATGAATGCTTCTAAATCTCCTCCATAAACCTATCAGCAACGTCATATCGTGGGAAGCACGTAACTACTACCGTCCTCAGATTACATCATAAGCGGATTTAAAAATTAATAAGCGTTTACTGGAAGAAGCACAAGTTTCCCACCAAGGCGTATGTTCGCTCTTGGATTCAACGCTGCGAGACATAGGAGCTAAAACTTTTGAAGAAGAAAGAGCAGTAAAATTAAGAAATTGGGTTTACATATGGGATTAAAAGGCAGATAAGGACTCAAATCTCATCCCAAATCTGTCACATCAGATTATCAGTTTCGGCTACCACGTATGTGGTAAGGACTGACTTTTGTACCATGTTTAGTAGTCTGTGTTCCGTGGCAGGAAACAGAAAAAGGGGAAATTTACGCGTTTATATGCGTTACGCATGGGTCTATCTGTATGACATTCTAAATGATATATTCCCTGAACCCGGGAATTCTTAAACGTACTCAAAAATGTTCGAGTTGATGTCGGATTGGTTGCACTATTTCATGTCTGAAGATTTTTCATTCAAAATTGAAGAAGTGTTTATCGTTTATGTCTGTACTAAAGTCAACATAAAGTAAGTAAGTAAAGGTATCCCTGTAACAGGCCATGAAGGCCCATAAGGTTGTGAGATGATGAGGCTCCCACATTTTTTAGACAACCGGCTCATAGACGGCGGTAAGGTTGTCAGCCTTACGCGCCGGACTCCCTTTACCCCCAAGAATATCCCTGGTACTCATTTCTATTAGAGGCTGAGTCGATCCCAGGGCCATAGTGCCGCTGGAATGAGTAGGTAAATTGAAAAAAAAAACAATGACCTTATCGGGATTCGATCCTGCGATCTTCCGGCTTGTAGCATATTGCCTCAACCAACTACGTTACCGCGTGTTAAGTAATTAAGTACAAGGATAACTTTACCTTTTACCTTGCCATTATCACTTTTATTGGAAATATTTACATGACTTTTTACCAGTTCTTTTACCCAATTTGAGTCATTCAATACAACTCACATCAGTTGACGTACATATGCGACTTGATGCCTTGTATGCCGATATGTCATCATCTTCCTTCATTTGAAATGCTTTTGCGAAACGTTGGTACCTATTTTCATGACGTCACTTCCCGTGTTCTGAATATTCACAGTCATGTTAGCCGCAAATCTTAAAGCGATTTTGTATTGCCCACTTTAACATCTTGTAAAGACAATGAAGGTTCGAGATGAGTGTAACTTGTTGACAGTTCTCCAGGACATGAGAAGGAATGCAAGAAAGAACGTTCGAGGACACGGAAGAGCTGTAGCATATAAAATAATCTGCATATTTTGAGAACAGCATCCAGAATAAGTTTCGGGTTTAGCAGAACCCTCAGGGGAGAGGGTGTTGTTGTGAGGGGAACTCTACAGCATCAACTGAACTTAGTTCCCTTACTGGGATACCGTTGCTTGGCAGTTGTAATAAATGACATTGTGGGAAGTGAGGAGCGGCCCCAAGGCATCTGAAACGACTGGTGCTCGTTCGGAGTATAACCTGCTACGTTATTTGTTACTACAATCTGAACCTTAGTTAACTTAGTCTTCGTTATCCCTTGGGAATAAGGGTTGCTGTGTCTCTCCTTCGCCAGTTCCTCGCTCACTTGTCTCGGAGGGTAACTTCTGCATATTTATGGAGTCTCGGAGACTTGAATGCATCAGTGTCGGACTCGAAGAGTTAGGACGACTGAAGTTGTCTCTACTACAAACGATTCTAATTTGCCTTAGAAATATATTTCGGTACAGAATTTACCATAGACAAAAAGGGAGGAATATATATATTCTAATTCCTTTAAGAGTGCGTTTAAATTTCATGCAATAAAAGAGCGTTAAATATTTCATAAATTATAGGAGGAAACATTATTTTTTATTTAGAACCAAGCCTTGAAGGGATTCCTGCGGCAAAGAATATGCATGGAACGTTCGAGGTATTTTTGGACTGTGACGATGGGAACAGTGTTTTCTATGTGGTTCGTGCCGAGATATTATAAACAAGACAGTGTGAAGCAACACGTTGTTTGGAGCTGTCAGCAGCTGTCAGTTGAGTGAAGTGACGTGAAGTAGCTGGTTGGTGAGTGAGAGAGTTCACTTGTCTGTTGCAACTCAGCCTGAGAAGAGAAGACTGGGAAGTTGTGAAATGGCCGCCAATCTGGGCCTCAGCTAGATGAGTTGTCAGTTGACAAAAATTCTGCACTGGAGGCTATAACAGGAGGAGCTGAGTGGGGGTGGTGAAGAATCTCCCTCGGTAGAAGCCGTTACCAGAAAACTACTATTGAAAACTGTAATAGACTGAGGACACTAGTGTCGGTCATCTGTAAAGTGTAGTTCCGAGTGGTGTATACAAGTCAAAGACACGATACACACCTTTTCACTTAAGGTCACATAATAATAGGACGAATGTTTATAGCTCGTTGCCAGGCAACAGTCAGCGTGCCAGTGGACTGGCGAGATAATTAGCAAATGACTTGTTTTCAGTGTGGTCGGCGCCAGGCAACAGTAGAACAACGGGGTTATGCAATCAGTTTCTAAGCAACGGAACTGTAAACACGTCTACAATAAGAGGTGTTCTTTATGGGGTCCGTGCCGAAGGTTTATAGGGGACAGTGAAGGTCGCTTGCAGTCAATCGTAGCTAGTTGTAGCCGAGAACCCGTGAGTCAAGGACACGAAGCTGTCATGGGAAGGAGTTTTGAGGATTCAGCTGTGAAGTGTTAACAGAAGTTGAATGCTTTACGTGTGCTGTAGTGCAGAGATATCTGGAGTGATTTGAAGCGCTAGTTCCCGTGTTTTAATTGTGTTACCAGGAGAGGGCTGGTGTGTGTGTGTAACGGTGCATTATAAAGTGTAGAAACAGCGATAGCCCTGCAATAATTGTAATTAAAAGAGAGATTGTAACCGAAGTAATAATGAATCAAATCATCCGAAATAGAACCCGTCATTTCGTCACCCGTACCACCTTACACGTGACATTTTGGTGTCAGAATTTGGCGGTTTTAATCATATGGGAATCACCGGCAATGTGACATGACGCCTAAAAGCCGGAATAGTTTATTGCTAGGCAACGGCTCGCTAGGAATTTTTCCGCAGCAACGGATAAACACTTGGAATTCAGGCCGTTGCTACGAAATTTACACACGTTCCCATGGCAGCGGATAAGTAGCAAACGGCCTCCATGTTTACCGGAGATTATATAAGCGGCCCTGCAGAGAGGAACGGATCAATTCTTCATTCATTCTTAGTAATTCGTAAGTCAGAACCAAGTCAATCACAGGAGAAGAGAAACCACTCATAGTCCTGCAAAGAATGGAGCGAGTCTTAAGCAGTCATTGATTGTGAGCTGTTATGATTGATTGTATTTCAGAGTGATTATAAATGAAGCATCAGTAAATCCAATCACCGAAACCAGAACCCGTCATTAGTCACGCAAACCCCATAAACACGTGCCAATATACGAACCACGAAGCATCGTATCTTGTGATGGCAACTTTACGGAAGAAATATCCTCTCTAAGATTTGAGGCTTTCACGGCGGTGACTATGAAGAAAGCAGTCTTCTGGGATTTGGCACCGTGTATATGTGGTGTTAACCGACGTTTCGGAGGAACGTATCGCCTCCATCTTCAGGGTAGAAGAAAAAGTATAAGAAATCTGCAAGCGACAAGACCGTGAGAACGGTAAAAGCAGACTGCAAACGTCGGTTAACACCACATATACACGGTGCCAAATCCCAGAAGACTGCTTTCTTCAAGAAATATCCTGTATATGAAAGTTTGAATGTTCAGCATATGATTATGTGAAATGGGTTGAAAATAAAGTATAGTGACTTTCTAATGACGACATAACGACTTACGTCACTAACCGACGAATACACCCTCGTTCCAGAAGTATATTAAGTTACATATAGCTTTCACATTCAGATATCCTGTTATGGATTTTGTAATTTGTCTTTTACATAAGCGCAAAGAACATCAGGAGCTGTCGCGCCTTTGAATCCACGTAAATTCAATATCCTCCATGTCTTCTGGTTCTTTGCAGCTTAATTTCAGTGTCTGAAACCGTGGCATTAATGAATTCATCTTGAGAGTAACCTTTTACCGGTTAGCGTAGATTCATAACTTCAAAGCATCAAATTAATATACGTTATTAAAAGTCCGGTTTCACCAACACAGAAAACATATTGCGCCTACATTATACAGCTAACAATCTCACCACCATCTATAAGCCGATTGTCTACAAAATATGGGAGCCTCGACGTCTCACAGCCCTATGGGATTACCCGGCCTGTTACGGGATCAACGGAAAGCGCGTTAGCTTTTACCTTGCCTTACGTGTGGAGATGCAAAAATTCTGAAATAAATGTTAGTAAGCATTACTCAAACGTAATTTGTCTTTACTTTATCCTTGAACGTAACTTTGTAATTTTATCAAAAGAATTATTAGCCATCTTCATATTATACGTAGCTGATTCCAAAAGTAAGGTCTCCAAAGCGCTGGGTAATTTTTTGTGCGGCTGTTGGCAACCCTGTTGCATTTTGGAGACGAGACGAGAACTTCTGTGCGTGTGATTTGAGGTTCTCCTCCTGATGGCGGAAGTAACATTAAAACGTTTAAAATATGACGTCCTGTGGGCGGGAAGATAGGTACCAAATTTACATATGTTACTTTACTTTATGTCTACACAAACAGGTTTATCAGACTCCGTGGTCTTTAGTCTGCAAGCGAACTATACCGACCGAGCTACCGCCGCTTGGCGGCTAAGTTAGTGCCAACTTTTGCGGATAGATGGTGACGCGTGGTCAGCACAACGGATTCTTACGGCCGTTAATCTCGGGTTTCTAGACACGGGGGGTTAGATCGCAGAAAACCACATATGAAATATATTTTTTATGTTTGATTCTGGACCAAGTTCCTTGTTTATACTATGGCTACTTAGAGCTTTTCTGTATATTTCTTAGCAAATTGATCTGATGCAGTCAGTAAGTTATCACGAACAGCATGGACTAGAAGTGCATGTGACATTACTAGTACAATTCATTTAAATGCAATGTACATAAAAACGTCACTTCTCTGCTTGTTGTTTACTGCCGCGGAACTAACAGAGAGCAGTCAAGGGTTTGATTAAATTGACTCCGTAGTCTTGCCACTAATTGTGACGTGCAAGCACTGCAGTCAGGTTTTTGTGTGCGTTTAAAATTCTCATCCCATTTATTGATTTCTTGATTTGAGAGTTATTCCTTTTTCTTACACATTTTCACTTGAGGCATGACAGCAAGAATAAGAGGACCAGGGAAACAACCATTGCTAGGCAGTGGCACAATAAACAGTGACGCAACAGTGGAACACGTCGCGCCACGCCACGTAACCAATGAAAGTACTGCTGGTAGCAGTATTTTCTATGCGGTCCTCAGGGATAGCTGCATGACGCAAGACTAGAGGAATTTTGGGAAGCGCGCGTTCTCAGTGGGTATAACTGGAGAATCAGAACACAGCTGAGTCACTGGAGAGTCGAGTAGGAGTCGAGCTCGGAGACAGGAAGTCCGAGACAGCCTGAACCTGATACAGTCGTCTGGCGGAAGTGTGGAAGGCGGAACAGCGCCCATTTTTCTAAGATATTGAGTAGCAACGTCGAATTAGTTGTGAGACAGACGCCAATCTACGATGACTTCAACCCTAGAGCAGAGGAACGTCCAATATTGGAAGCCGTTACCAGGAAACCTGTGAAGTTACAACTGACTGAGAAGAATTAGTGAAGTGTAGCTTGTACGAATTAGCAACAACTCTAGAGTTGCTTGTAGTTACTATGCGATTACCAGTCCCAACCACGTCTAGAATCACTCGAACACGTGACAATATATTGACAAGGAAAGCAATAATATTTCGGCGGAAAAACGGGTACTTATTCCAATTTTGCATTAATAGCAACTCCGAATTGTGCTTAATGTGTGTCATTGTGTATCATGGCCCAGGTAGAAGACTGATTTAATTTAAATTTCTCCATGGATGAGTAACTTTTTTCCTAAATTGTACTTTTTTTTTTCACCGATGAGTGAACATGCTGCTATGTAAATTGTGTAGTTCTGCGAAGAGCACAACAGAACGAGAAAAGAGAGGACAAAGTGAGACCTGAAAATAGTTAAAAAAGATAAATAATAAGAAAGAAAAGGAGGATAATGTTCACCTAAATCAAGTAAAACCTTTAAATTTCACCGGTTGCTATGCTTACCACCTGCTTTAGCTTTAAAATCTCATCGTTGTGCCCTCAAAATATATTCATACGTTTCCTGTGGTTCTCACGATAAACTGATTACTTCCTTACGGAGCACCGTGTATAGGGGGGGGGGGAGTCCTGTTGGGTCCACTCGGCACGTCGGCCACTGCTTGCTGTACCCGCCTCGGGTGATTATGATGATGTAGAATCTGGCGGAATGAAGATTGGCCGGGGAAACCGAAGTACTCGGAGAAAACCTGCCCCAGCTCCACTTTGTTCCATTGTTGCGTGCGTGTGGCTCAGCCGTTCTTGCATGCAGCAAATACGCCACAGTATAATCTTAGGCCTTCACAGCATTGCTAAATACATCACAAAGAAAAGATAACAACTTGAACCTCTGTTATTTGGCTATTTCAAACGTAAACTCAAGAACCGATAAATGGTATGTGGTGTTGCTTACATTGATCGAAGTACCTGCTTGATAATACGGAGGGACAACTGACAGAGCCATTGACAAACGTGATCTGGAGGCCTGATAATATCATAAGGTTCTTAATTGTATAATCTATATAAATTTTGAGCCTTTTATCATAACATGCCTGTCACGTCACGTTAGTATGAGATCTATATATATCTATTTCAGATACCTTCTACCGAATCCTAGTTTCCCTTGCTTTTTCCATATCCTCCTATGAATGTGTTCCTAAACAGTGCCCTGTATCCTGCATAATCTGTAGAAACGTCATAGCAAAAGTAGAAATATACAGGTAACAACACCGTAAAGTACAACCATTCTTGAATAGCTGAAGTCAAGTCGGCGCCCGAGACAATATTCCTCAGTAATTCAACCTTAAGGTTCAGTATCTTATTCACAAGACGTTGCTAATGGACCCTATGCTGTATAAGGTAAATTCATTCTACTTTAAGGTCCATTTTAGTATTGACTTCCTATCATTCTTTTCCTAAAGGCCCACAAATACGTGCCAGTAGTCTAGAAGACAAAGAAAATTGACTCTACAGAGTTGCTTGTTATAACTAAGAATGGTACGAAATGTATGTGAATTCGTAACAGGTGGAATGCTGAAAATTTTAATATGATTTACTAACGACAGCACAACGTAAGAAAATTACTGCTTTGTGTTCCATATACAGGAAAGGACGTCCGCTTGTCGTCTGACAGAACGAAAGTGAAACTACCCTTTGTTAATATCAATGTTGTCACGGAACGCTGTATCTTCACGACAGTCTAATGTAATTTGCCAAGGAAATTGAAACGATCGTATGGAATTATTTTAATCAAGTATGTAATTCGTAACAAGTGGAAACCAAAATGGCGTGGATGTGTTGAGGTATGAGTTAGCGTCCTTAGTATACACGTATTAAGTTATTCCGTACCGTGATGCAGGTATCAGCGATATGCAGTTTCCCCTGCCAATCTTCATTCCACTAATTGCTCCACAATCACCCTCACCTATCATCTGGGGCTGGTACAATAGGCCAGAAGTGGCCGCAGTACAAGGGACTTAGTCCCACCCCACTAGCAATAAAAAAATATATGTATGGGATATTTTGCAGGTACATGAACCCTCGAAATATTTTCATACATGTACCTCCAGTAGAGGGTGGGCACGCGGTAGCGTAGTTGGTTGAGGGGTTATGCTACAAGCCGGAAGGTCGCGGGTTCAGGTCCCGATGAGGTCATAGGATTTTTTTTCAATTGACCTAATCCTCCCGGCCGCACTGTGGCCCTGGGGTTGACTCAGCCTCTAACAGAAATGAGTACCAGGAATTAATTAAATAATTTTCTTGGGGAGTAAAGCACGGCCGGCGCGTAAGGCTGACAACTTTACCGCCATCTTTGAGCCGATTGTCTAGATAATGTGGGAACCTCGACGTCTCACAACCCTATGGGCCTTCATGGCCTGGTACAAGGATAGCTTTACTTTTTTTTACCTTGAGTAGAGGTGGCAGTTGAATGAGGTGAGCAACATGTCTGTCTGTAGTATTTCAGTTACTAAAACAGAAAGTGATTGTAATTTATTTATTTATCTGGGCGTCTAAAGCCAGGACACACTAGCCTGAACTCTATCACTTCCGGTTCTTTCTTTCCCCGACCCATTCCGTTGGAAAGTGAGTTTTTAAATGCCCAAAGTTTCGTTTTATGCAACTACCTGGAATTCCTGCAGCAACCCCTTCAGAGGGGCTCCCTAGGGATAAATATGGAATGGGTTGTGGGGTTACCATAAAGTGTTGGGATATAAACATCCTGTGCGGTAATCGATTTTCTTCCTATCAAGTTAAAAGCTAACAACACGAACATAATTTTAACGGGCCCACAAATTCTATCAACCTCGAGGGATATTAATAAACCATAGAATATTTAAAGACTATTTAGTTAAGGCTATTCACTGGAGCAGACGATTAAATTTGCATATACTAAGACGTAGGGGTCACGTGGTAGCGTAGTTGGTTGAGGTACTGTGCTACAAGCCTGAAAGTTGCGGGTTCGAGTCCCGATGAGGTGGATTTTTTTCACTTTACCTAATCCTTCCAGTCTTACTATGGCCCTAGGGTCGACTCAGCCTCTAACAGAAATGAGTACCAGGAATATTCCTGGGGTGGTAAAGGGCGGCCGGTGCGTAAGGCTGACAACCTTACCGCCATCTGTGAGCAGATTGTGTAGAGAAAATGTGGGAGCCTCGACGTCTCACAACCTTATGGGCCTTCAAGGCCTGTTACAGGAATAGCTTTACCTTTTGCCTTTGTACTAATGACGTAATCTAGCAACCAAAGGTGGCATGAAAAAGTAATTTGGAAGAATTCAGTCCACATCTGTGGGGGCACCTACTCAGTGGAAGTTTTGGTTGGTGTTTGCCAGGCGTGGCTCCTGAGCCGTGTGACTCAGTGTCAACTTGGCGTTTATTTCTTTGACTCCTCAGTTAAGGATTCACTGACGATTCGAAACCCTCGCGAGGAATCACAAGTTGCTGTTTAGAAAAAGTAACCTTTCCATATATAAATCATGTATCTTCATTTTTTAATTTTGTATGGGTCTCTGNGTCTCTGACATTAAGGGAAGAACATAGACTGAAGGTGTTTGACAACAGGGTGTTGAGGAGAATATTTGGACCGAAGAGAGATGAAGTGACAGGAGGTTGGAGAAAACTGCATAATGAGGAGCGTCATAACTTGTACTCTTCTCCAAGTATAATTAGAATGATGACATCAAAGAAGATGAGATGGACAGAGCATGTAGTACGTGTGGGTAGACGAGGAATGCATATAAGAATTTGGTGAAAAAGCCAGAAGGAAAGAGACTAATAGTAAGACGTAAACGTGTGTGGAAGGATAAAATAAAATAGATCTGAGATAAATAGAATGAGTGTTGTGAATTGGATCCAATCCGGCTCAGGGCAGGGAACAGTATAGGGCTCTAGTGAGCGCCACAGCGAACCTTCGGGTGCCATAAAACTTTGGGAAGTTCTTGAGCAGCTGGGCAACTGGTGGGTTTTCTAGGACTCGGCCGTATGACGACACACGCATAATAGGCACAAGCAAACGTATCCAATTGACGCCGTGGATATGGTTGCTTTCCTTCTTAATGTCAGCTTGGCCTCTCCATAGCAGAAACGGTTAGTCGCTAGCTTCCCACCGCGGCGGCCCGGGTTCGATCCCGGGTCTGGTCAAGTGGGATTTGTGGTGGACAAAGTGGAGCTGGGGCCAATCTTCATTCTCCCAAATTCTCCATTATCGTAATCACCCGGGACAAGTACAGTAGGCCATTTAGTGGCCCAGGTGCCTAGTGGACCCAGTTGGACTCCACCCCCTACTAAGTGAATTAATTTTAGTGTCAGCTATAGGGAGAAAACAATAATCATATTAATAAATTAAAGTAAGTTAAAAGTAAATTAAGACGAATATAGGAACTGGGGATTCGACTCGCATTTAAAAATGAAATTCAGTACTAGAGCACTGCTTTAACAGCCGTTACGTAGTGCACATTGGTATGAGATCAGAGTAATTTTCACGACATTTTTGTTGTTCTCTACTAGGTCCGCTTTAGGAGAGAGGTGAAAGCGGGAACAAAACAGTTGTAGTTAAGATATTTTTTAATAATATACAGTACTGAAGAAAATAATCCTAAAATTTTGTTACTCCTGTAATAAGTGTGGACTATCATGGAGGCAAGGTTGTCTCAAAACTCAATTATTCGACTTCTCGAATTCAAGTCAGGTGCACAGCGCTCTCTCAGTCTCTTTTACCCAGGAGCCGTACCGAAGAGCAGAAGAGGTTAGATAAACTGTTCTTGGAATTGAAAGTCTGCTTCACGTGTGTAAGTGCGTTGAAACCTCTATACATTTCAAGCAGAAAGCGTTTCTTCCCTGCTCTAGTGAACCCTGGTGTGCTGTTAGAGACTGAAAAAATGTCATTTACCACGCAATTACACACTTTTAAAAATATTCAATACATTGATAACCACTTTAAGCCTGAACTTGATCAGCATAGCATTTAGAGCTCAGTTCCTACCTCACAGAAAACACCGTCTACTCCTGCATTATAATGCCAACAAGATAAGCAAAAAGTAAAAAGTAAAGCTATCCCTGTACCAGGCCGTGAAGGCCCATAGGGTTGTGAGACGTTGAGGCTCCCACATTATCTAGACAATCGGCTCAAAGATGGCGGTAAGGTTGTCAGCCTTACGCTCCGGCCGCGCTTTACTCCCCAGGAAAATTATTTAATTAATTCCTGGTACTCATTTCTGTTAGAGGCTGAGTCGAGCCCAGGGCCATAGTGCGGCTGGAAGGATTAGGTCAACTGAAAAAAAATTCAATGAACTCATCGGGACTTGAACCCGCGATAACTAGATAACCTGGGTTTATTCTCCGAATTATATGAAGTATGTAAGTACACCATGCAAGAAAAATACTGGATTCTTTATATTAAAATAGGTTTTAAATATAGCATATTTTAAAAATTTGGAGATCCTTGAAGTCAAGAGATTTTGTTTATCTGAATATAATCAGTTTGCCACCATGGGAACAATACCAATCATTTCTTCCTTATTCTGTGCTAATTACAACTTATTTGTTTTTTCTTAGTTTAAGAGCTAATGTATGTCTTTAAATTTTATAAAAGTAAAAAAAAAAGTAAAGGTATCCCTGTACCAGGCCGTGGAGGCCCATAGGGTTGTGAGATGTTGAGGTTCACACGTTTTCTAGACAATCGGCTCATAGATGGCGGTGACGTCAGCCCTATGCACCGGCCGCGCTTTACCCCCAAGAATATTCCTGGTACTCATTTCTGTTAGAGGCTGACTCGACCCCAGGGCCTTAGTGCTGCTAGAAGGATTGGGAAAATTGGAAAAAATCCAATGACATCATCGGGACTTAAACCCGCGACCTTCCGGCTTGTAGTATAGTTCCTCAACCAACTACGCTACCGCGTACCCCCCTCTTTATATTTTATATGTAACCTTATGATTTTCAAAGTTCTATTTCATGGGTTGATGTAGGCAGACTTGAAACCGAAATAGGCAAACTGGCATAATGATTGCTGGTGACACTGATCATAAATGTGATGATTACGATAAAGCAGCTTCGTAGAGAGTGATTTGGTATCCTACAGCTAAAATAACAGTAGGTAAAATCAATTACATTATAATTGCGAACCCTGGAACAATGTATTTTTATATAAGCTGATAGTAGCTCAGCTATTCACAATATTTCCCGCCTTATGAAATCCCAGGATGTATTTTTCCGTTCACTAGAGTCCGCCAATGGACCCTCNCCCTCTCCTGAGTCAGCTGAATCTAATTCATAGCCTCACAGCCTATTTCTTTAAAATCAGTTTTAATATTAGCCTCTCCTCTACGCCTTGGTTTGTGAAGCGAAATGTTGACTTCATTAAGCTTTTAATTTCATATTTTGGGTATTTCATTATAGGATGTATCAATGGATTTTTTAAAATATAAAATTAATAAGGACCTCTTACCTAAATTCAGAAACCGAGACCAAACACACGTTACGCAGTTCATGTCCGTACAGCTGCTTTTATATCCTTTGGTTTTTAAAATTAAGACAAACAAAACAAACTCCGTGATTTTAGTCCGCAAGCGAACTATACCGACCTAGCGACAGCCGCATGTCGGCGGTTTAGTGCCAATTTTTGCGGATAGAGTGTGTCGCGTGGTCAGCGCAACGAATCACCTCGACCGTTAATTTCGGTTTTCTATTAAAATTATCTGTCTTAATATATCAGTAAGAAGGAAATACCCGTCCTTCAACCTTAATATGGATGTTTCCTTGCATATATTACATTGTATTGTTGCTAAAACTCAAAGGAAGAGAAGACTGATACATGAGGAAATTATTTTTATGCAAATGAATAAAAATAATTATATTGCAATACGACTTGGTCTCTGACATTGAGGGAGGAACATTGAGGGCGTTGAGGACCGAAGAGAGATGAAATGACCAGAAGTTGGGAAAAACTGCATGAGGAGCTTCATAACTTTTACTCTTCTCCAAGTATAATTAGAATGATCAAGTCAAGGAGGATGAGGTGGGCAGGGCATGTAACACGAATGGGGCAAAGAGAAATGCATATAGGATATTGGTGGGAAAGCCGGAAGGAAAAAGATCACTAAGAAGACCACGACGTAGATGGGTGAACAATATTGAAATGAATTTTAGGAAGATATGATGGGACGGTATGGACTGGATTGATCTGACTCAGGATCGGGGCCAGTGGAGGGCTCTTGTGAACACGGTGATGACCCTTCGGGTTCCATAAAATGCTGGGAAATTCTTGAGTAGCTGCAGAATTGGCTTCTCCTCAAGAAGGGCTCAGGTATAATTGAGTGATACTGCAAAACATGTGCTTCGCTTTCAGCATTCATGGTTACCATGGTTACCGTGCTTGCTAGGAAGAGTGCTGATCCAGTTTCATAATAGTATTGGGTAGACTATATTAGGTCCGTTATAGAAATCAAGGTAACAAAGTGAATGGATCAGTTGCGTACATTTTGTTGTCTCTGTCTCTGTGCAAATGCTGAAATGGTTCCCGCGTTCCAAGTGACTGCTGCAAGACTCTCCTACAGCTCTCGGTGTTTCAAATCCATCAAAATTAAACCGTCATGTTGTTAAAGCATCCAAATTATTCCATCAAATCATGCAGTTCAGTGCTAATCGAGAATATCAGTTTCTCCGCCCATTTTCATACATTTTAACGTGTTTCCTTTCATGTTAGTGTTATCAGAAGGATGAGCGGACGACGCCTGACGACATTACAACAAAATGGCGGCGCTCTCTTCCCTCTCAAAATAACGCGTCTCTTTACATATCACATTACTTTTTCCATTCATCTTCCGTTTCTTCTCATGTGCCCCTCCAAATTTAAATTCATAAATCATAAACGCATTTTACTGGAGGCGCGATAACCCCATGTTTCACCTCCTGCGATCTGAATTAACAGATTCTTCACCGAACACCCAGGCTAGTGAACACTGCCTAGGCTCTGGGTAATGTCCTTGAACGGAAGTGGCGTACCAGGCCTAGTATGACCCCTCTTTCACCCCGATTGTCTATCTCTTTTTTTTTTTTTCCTTTTCTTTGGCACTACAGCCCCAGTGGGCCTAGGCCTACCTCCATGAACTCCGTTCACTTCGGTTTTTCTATATCTTACACATTCGGTAGGACCCCTTGGGCGGGTGATCAGCTCGTCGCATCTACCTGTAGA